>NC_046154.1:156883043-156936185 GCF_011064425.1 Rattus rattus | reverse complement strand
GTAAGGTTTTCTTTTACGTATGTAGGTGCCCTTGTATTTGGGGCATAGATATTTAGGTTTGAGAGTTCATCTTGGTGGATTTTTCCTTTCATGAATATAAAGTGTCCTTCCTTATCTTTTTTGATGACTTTTAGTTGAAAATTGATTTTATCTGATAGTAGAATGGCTACTCCAGCTTGCTTCTTCTGACCATTTGCTTGGAAAGTTGTTTTTCAGCCTTTCATTCTGAGGTAGTGTCTGTCTTTGTCTCTGAGGTGTGTTTCCTGTAGGCAGCAGAATGCAGGGTCCTCGTTGCGTATCCAGTTTGTTAATCTATGTCTTTTTATTGGGGAGTTGAGGCCATTGATGTTGAGAGATATTAAGGAATAGTGATTATTGCTTCCGGTTGTATTCATATTTGGATGTGAGGTTATGTTTGTGTGCTTTTCTTCTCTTTGTTTTGTTGCCAAGACGATTAGTTTCTTGCTTCTTCTAGGGTATAGCTTGCCTCCTTATGTTGGGCTTTACCATTTATTATCCTTTGTAGTGCTGGATTTGTAGAAAGATATTGTGTAAATTTGGTTTTGTCATGGAATATCTTGGTTTCTCCATCTATGTTGATTGAGAGTTTTGCAGGATACAGTAACCTGGGCTGGCATTTGTGTTCTCTTAGGGTCTGTATGACATCAGTCCAGGATCTTCTGACCTTCATAGTTTCTGGCGAAAAGTCTGGTGTGATTGTGATAGGTCTGCCTTTATATGTTACTTGACCTTTTTCCCTTACTGCTTTTAATATTCTTTCTTTATTTTGTGCGTTTGGTGTTTTTACTATTATGTGGACGGGAGGTGTTTCTTTTCTGGTCAATCTATTTGGAGTTCTGTGGGCTTCTTGTATGCCTATGGGTATCTCTTTTTTAGGTTAGGAAGTTTTCTTCTATGATTTTTTGTTGAAGATATTTACTGGTCCTTTGAGCTGGGAGTCTTCACTCTCTTCTATACCTATTATCCTTAGGTTTGATCTTCTCATTGAGTCCTGGATTTCCTGTATGTTTTGGACCAGTAGCTTTTTCCGCTTTTACATTATCTTTGACAGTTGAGTCAATGATTTCTATGGAATCTTCTGCTCCTGAGATTCTCTCTTCCATCTCTTGTATTCTGTTGGTGAAGCTTGTATCTACAGCTCCTTGTCTCTTCTTTTGGTTTTCTATATCCAGGGTTGTTTCCATGTGTTCTTTCTTGATTGCTTCTATTTCCATTTTTAATTCCTTCAACTGTTTGATTGTGTTTTCCTGGAATTCTTTCAGGGATTTTTGTGGCTCCTCTCTATGGGCTTCTACTTGTTTATTTATGTTTTCCTGGAATTCTTTCAGGGATTTTTGCGATTCCTCTCTGTAGGCTTCTACTTGTTTATTTATGTTTTCCTGTGTTTCTCTAAGGGAGTTCTTCATGTCTTTCTTGAAGTCCTCCAGCATCATGATCAAATATGATTTTGAAACTAGATCTTGCTTTTCTGGTGTGTTTGGATATTCCGTGTTTGCTTTGGTGGGAGAATTGGGCTCCGATGATGCCATGTAGTCTTGATTTCTGTTGCTTGGGTTCCTGCGCTTGCCTCTAGCCATCAGATTATCTCTAGTGTTACTTTGTTCTGCTATTTCTGACAGTGGCTAGACTGTCCTATAAGCCTGTGTTTCAGGAGTGCTGTAGACCTGTTTTCCTGTTTTCTTTCAGCCAGTTATGGGGACAGAGTGTTCTGCTTTCGGGCGTGTAGTTTTTCCTCTCTACAGGTCTTCAGCTGTTCCTGTGAGCCTGTGTCTTGAGTTCACCAGGCAAGTCGTTTGTAGCAGAAAAGTTTGTCTTACCTGTGGTCCCCAGGCTCAAGTTTGCTCGAGGGGTGTTGCCTGCATGGCTCTCCAGCGCCTCAGCAACCAGGAAGATCTCGCCGCCCTTTCCGGGAGGTTCCGTGCACCAGGGTTCCAGATAGCTTTTGTTTTCCTCTGGGATCAGTACTGTGTGCAGCGTGCAGTCTCTTCTGGTTTCCCAGGCATGTCCGCCTCTCTGAAGGTTTAGCTCTCCCTCCCACGGGATTTGGGTGCAGAGAACTGTTTATCCGGTCGGTCCCTTCAGGTGCGGTGTCTCAGACGCAGTGGACCTGCTGCTCCTGGGCCCTCCTCTACGGGTACCCAGAGGCCGTATACAGTTTCCTCCTGGGCCAGGGATGTGGGCAGGGGTGGGCAGCGTTGGTGGTCTCCTCCGCTCTGCTGCCTCAGGAGTGTCCGCCCGACCAGGCGGTGAGAACTCCCCTCCAGGGGGCCTGAGAGCAGAGAGCTGCTGAAGGCAGGGATCCTCCGCTGGTCCGGGACTCTGGCCAAACCTCAGTATAGTTTTTTCTGGTTAATCTTCCATGACTCTTTTTTTTATCTCCTTTCTACCCCTCTCTTTTTCCTTAAAACTTCATTTTTCATATTCAATTATTTGTTTTGTTCCACAGAGTAGAAATATATTAATTTCCCCTTCTTGTGTTTCCTCCAGACTCTCCTATGTCCCTCTCCATTCTCAAGTTGATAGCCTCTTTTTCTTTATTGCCATAGCATGTATGTCCTTTCAGTGTACTGAATGCAGTGCGGACGACTCACTGTTGATAGCATATTTAGGTATGCATGTTTGTGTTTAATAGCCTTTATTGATCCCCTTTTCTTAGTCTTTTTAATATTTCAATGTATACAGTCTTTGTAATCATGTTCTATTTTCATTTCTGTTACTGTGATAAAAAATCCTGACAAAGTACAACGTAAGAGATAAAGAGTTTTTTCCTTTGAAATTTTAGTTATAACTAATTTTTATATATGTCCTATAGTGCTGTGAATACACCTTCACAAGTTGATATCTTCTTGTACTTCCTAAAAAACATTAAAATACATTATTTATAACCATGTTTCTGTGGTAAAGTCTAGGGAAACACAAGAACTTTATAGCCTGAGAACAAAGAGAGTCTACAGATGACAGCCCTAGACAGAACCTAGTACCATGAAAAAGCAGTGTGCTCTCTCCTTCCCCAACTCAAGAAGTGATTTACATTAGATCAAAAGTCAGGTCCTTAGTAAACAAAGAAAATGCCCTGGCAAGGATGACCATAGATACATATTTAGTTATACAGGGTATAATGTACTCATGATGGATCCCTGGAAGGCAGCCAGATCTCTGACAATCTTCAGTGGACCCTTTGGAGGGATGGGAACACCAAACAACTTTCAAATTTTTTACCCAAAATTGTTCCTGTCTAAAAGAAATGCAGGGGCAAAAATGGAGCCAAGATGGAACAAATGGATGACCAGTGATGAGCCCAACTTGGGATCCATCCCATGGGTGGGCACCAAACTTGACACTATTATTGATGTTATGTTGTGCTTGCACATAGGAGACTAGCATGAATGTCCTCTGAATGACTCTATCACCAGCTGATTGAGACATGCAGATGCTCACACCCAAGCATTAAACTGAAACTGTAGACCCCTGTAGAAGAGTTTGGGGAAGGATTGAAAGAAATGAAGAGAATAACAACCATATAGGAAGACCAACAGTGCCAACTAACCTGGACCCCTAGGAACTTACAGAGACTGAGTCATGAACCAAAGAGCATACATAGGCAGGTCTGAGGCCCCTGGTATATAGGTAGGAGAGGTCTGCCTTGTCTGGCCTCAAGGAGAGAGAATGCACATAATCCTGAAGAGACGTGATGCCTCAGGGAGGGGAAATACAGGGGCAACCTCTCAGAGGTGAAGGGGAAGGGAATGGGGGTAAGAACTCTGTGAGAGAAGGAACACCCATTCAGAGCCTGCCCCACATGTGGCCCATACACATACAGCCACCCAATTAGACAAGATGGAGGAAGCAAAGAAGTGCAGGCCGACAGGAGCCAGATGTACATCTCTCCTGAGAGACACAGCCAGAATACAGCAAATAGAGAGGCGAATGCCAGCAGCAAACCACTGAACTGAGAATGGACCCCCGTTGAAGGAATCAGAGAAAGAACTGAAAGAGCTTGAAGGGGCTCGAGACCCCTTATGAACAACAATGCCAAGCAACCAGAGCTTCCAGGGACTAAGCCACTACCTAAAGACTATACATGGACTGACCCTGGACTCTGACCTCATAGGTAGCAATGAATATCCTAGTAAATCACCAGTGGAAGGGGAAGCCCTTGGTCCTGCTAAGACTGAACCCCCATTGAACGTGATTGTTGGGGGGAGGGCTGCAATGGGGGGAGGATGGGGAGGGGAACATCCATAAAGAAGGGGAAGGGCAGGGATTAGGGGGGATGTTTGCCCGGAAACCGGGAAAGGGAATAACACTCGAAATGTAAATAAGAAATACTCAAGTTAATAAAAAAAAAAGCATAAAAAAAGAACTCTGTGAGAGAGGATAGGGAACAATATTTGAAATGTAAATAAAATTAATTAATTAATAATAAATTAAAAATGATAATATATCTAATCAGTGGTTATAAAACTCTAGTATGTAAAATCCACACTCTCTAGATAAGGGTAAGATAATGCCATGCAAAGAACAGCAGGCCCAATCAACAAGCTACGGGCTTTAGATTTTCTGCAACTACAATAAAATGGCATTAGTTGTCAAACCTTGTTCCGCCCCAATGAGCACACACACCAAAAACCACATTTGCTTATATGGTTGCAAAACAAACCAAAAATAAATGTTAATGTATAGAATGTATTTCACATATGAATAAATTCTTTTCATATGTTGCTGTCCCATACACATTCAGTTCTGTGTTTAGAATAACTTTGGAAAACCAAGAGTACTATAGAGAACAAAATTGTTGCATAATAGAGAGAAAAAATTATCTTAGTAATGTGGCTTCCTTACATCACATAAACAGCAGGAATGAGAATAATGGAATCACCAGGAAATACGTTTTTATATTCGTATGATCTATTTTATTTTTATTTATGTGCAAGTGTAAGGGGGCATTATGTCTGACAGTTTACATATTTAGAAAGGTGAGAAAGGGTATTATGTCCCTTGAAACTGGATTAACAGGAAGTTATGATCTGCCCAAATGGGTCTTGAGAACTAAATTTTGTTCTGGAGAGCACCATGAATTCTTCCACCTTTGAACAATCTCTCCAGACTCTCCACAAAGTATTGAGATGTATATTATCCCTTTATGATCTGAAGATAAAGTCCCAAATTCTGGCTCTGTAGCTTCACCATCTGTAATCATGGGAACTTCATCGAATCCAATGATACACCTTACAGTTTTCCTTCTAAGAGTCTTTCCAGAGCTCTCTTCACATCTTTATTCCTTAGACTATAAATGAAGGGGTTCAGCATGGGGGTGACCACAGTATACATGACCGAAGCACTTGCAGAGGAGTGTGAGCTATGGACCACAGCAGAACTGACATACACCCCGAGGCCTGTACTATAAAATAAGGAGACAATGGAAAGGTGAGAGGCACATGTAGAAAATGCCTTGTACTTCCCTTGAACTGAGGAAATAGAACATATGGAAGACACTATCTTGAAATAAGAGTAAAGGATACCACTGAGGGAAATGGCTGCTAATATAACAGGTACAAGATTCATTATGAGGTGACTTGGAAAGTTGTCTGAACAGGTGAGTTGGGACAGCTGATTGAGCTCACAGAAGAAGTTGGGGATTTTCACATCTCCACAGAAGGTCAACTGTAGCACAATTAAGCTCTGTAATAAGGCATGGAAGATACTAACAACCCAGGACAGCAGAAGCAGCAGGATACAGAGCCGGTGGTTCACAATGACTGTGTAATAGAGTGGGTGACAGATAGCCACATATCGGTCATAGGCCATCACAGCCAGGAGAAAGTTGTCCAATTCTGCGAAAACCAAGAAGACACACATCTGGCTAATACAGTGTACATAGGTGATGGTCTTGCTCTGGGTGTGTATATTTACCAACATCTTTGGGATGGTGGTGGAGGTGAAACAGATGTCCACAAAGGATAGGTTAGCAAGGAAGAAGTACATGGGTGTATGCAGGTGAGACTGTGTGATGATGGCCATGATGATGAGCAGGTTCCCAAGCACTGTTACCAGGTACATGGACAGGAACAGTGCAAAAATGAGGAGTTGAAGTTGTGGGTTTTCTGAAAATCCAAGAAGAAAAAAACTTGAAAATCTTCTTGTGCTGTTCCCTGATTCCATCAGCCACATGTGTCTACAGGAAAGGTATCAAGGCTTTTATTCTCACATTCCTGATATATGTGATATGTTATGTCTTATGTTTTCAACAAATTAACTTCTGAATTTTCATGGAATTGTTCAACTTAAGGAGTCCCTCCTGGTAATTGTGATAGACATTCCTTTCACTCTCTGAACCATTCCATTAAAAGGTTCCAAAGAATTCTACAATTTGAATGAGAAATTATTATGAAAAAATATTGTGAGGCATTAATATAGTTCAGGCTGTGTTTAGAGATTTATAGAAGTTGGTAACAACAAAAAGAATTTCACGTCTATGGCTCAATGAATAGAATATAGGCAAACAAAAAATACAATCTTGTCTCTTTGCGGTGATTGTATGCATATTTACCATGTATAGATTCAGCAGATTTCACCCTTTTAATAATGTGAACACAGACACACAGACACACACACACACACACACACACACAGAGACACAAACACTCTCTCTCTCTCTCTCTAACACAAGAGATAAAGAGCACAGAGAGGGGTGAGAAGAAGGGATGGAGAGAGGGAGGGAGGGAGAGAGAGAGAAGACAGAGAGAGAGAGAGAGAGAGAGAGAGAGAGAGAGAGAGAGAGAGAGAACTAAAAATTTAAAAGCAGTTATCTTTTAACAGGACAAGGAATGATGATTCAGTGAAGAATATTAAAGCATATATAATTGAAAGGGAAGATAGAAGCTGTCTTTATTTGTCTGTAATGTGCCTGCATATATCTGTGATTTATGTATCTTGGGGGATTCACACCCAGGACTTTCTGCATAGGAACCAGATAACATTCTGACCAGGTCATTCAGTGTAGTGGGATGTTCTGTGCCTCATTGGATGCTTAGAAACATCCCAGCCTCTAATGAAGCTTCCCTGTATGACAGATGCTAGTTGTAGACACTGAAGAGTGAAATTGCTTCACACCAAGAATTACAATTTGACCTAAAAGCAAAATTGTTATATCAGTATGGATGTAATCATAAATCTATGAAAAAGAACACAAAGTATCATCCCAATGGATCCACAGGTTCAATCATACAGTCGTCTACATGGTGGAAACAGCTAATCTGCACTATGAACATTCATTTTCAGATGTCCCTGGCTCTTACTGAGTGGAAAGATAGGCAGAGAAGTAGAAAAGCAAACTGGAGGAGATATGTAATGCATAATGACAGGCCTAGAATCCTGCTGGAGCATTTCATACACAATGTTTGAGCAAGGAGCACACATACTATGTAGAGAGGGAGTTTAAGATATACTAAGAACCCCTGACACAGAAAAGGGCAGCATCACCTAATCTTTATTCCTTGGTACCTTGAGATTATGGAGATTTTTTCATTTCATTTAGTATCATCACTACTTTTATTTATTCAAAGTGCTGTGGCTCATTGTGACATATCTGCCCTTTTATAGAGAGGATCTCAATCGCATTTCCCTGCTCTACTACATTTTCTCATGTGTCCTCTCTCTCACTCTTTCTCATTACCATGTCCACAATCCTACAATGTTTTAGTATGACATGTTTTCTTTAGTGTGGCTAAAGGTAGGGAAGCACAAAGGAGTGAAAGGAAGGGTAATGATGATACCGTGCAGTGTTACTATTATGTTGTCATTGATTGTGGCTTTTAATTTATCCCCAGTAACTTCTAATATGCATAGGATTCAGAGGGATAATTCCACACAAGTACGCAGCATGCGATGGTCACATCAAGGGATTTAGTGCTGCTCTTTCCTTCAACATTTATTACTTACGTATATTGTAAGGATTTACATTCCTCTGTTCTACATTTGTTTAAAAAGCATGTAATAAATGATGTGTACACTTTGTAAAGTAACTTTTTAATTATTCTATGAAATAAATATTAGATGTGAATATATACATAATAAGTTTCAAACTGGGATCCCCTTGGCATACTGCAGATCATGAGGTCTTGAGCACTCATGAAGTATTATTTGGTGTCAGTTTGAACCTCCTTTCTCCTATGATCTATTTTCCTAGACTTCAGTGACATCCTCTACTTTATATAACATTTTTATTTTTGTTTAGTGTGCTTCAATATGAACCAAATATCTAAAAGAACAATTTTTGATGACATTACAAGGGGTAAGTAACCTTTTCTTGTATGTATTAGAGTTCTTTTATTTTTTTTCACAAATTGCCTGCTTGCCACTTATCCCTTTAATGTTCCTACGTATGTTTATGGTAATATTTAGAAGTTTGTTTTGTTTACCTGTATCTATTGCAATCAGCCACCATAAACTCTTGAAGACTTGAAAGTAAGCAAATATGATTTAAAACCACCTATAAATACATGGAGGCTGCTTTATCAAAACGTAATGTGTATCAAAGAGCTACATGTGCAAGTATTCTCAACTCAAGTACATGGATGTTTCCTAGGTGATTTGTACCATGCAAATAATGAATAAAAGTGGTGCTAGCCTCCCCCTTTGGGGTTATATCTCGTTGCAGACATGCAAATAATAAAAGAAGAAAAAAACAAAGATAAAGAAACATGCTGGAAGCATGTAAAAATTACCTAATGGTGGCTGATTACAACAGGTACAGGTATACAAAACAAACGTTTAACTATTACCATAAACACATATATAGGAACATTAAAGGGATAAGTGGCAAGCAGGAAATTTGTGAAAAATGAAAGAACTCTAATATATACACTGAAAAAGTTCACTCAATACCAGAAATATAAATGTTCCCACAACACAAAAAAGACCTCATAGGCATTTTCAGTAGAGAAAGGAAGTGACCAATAACCTTATAGAAACATAGAGACTCAAAGACTGAAACAATACCCCCCCTCTCTCTTTCTGTGTGTGTGTGTAAGAGGTGATGTTTAATAGCCATTTCTCAATGTGTAAGAATGTTTTCTACTGACGTTTCTCATCATCATAAAGACAATAAATCTTATTTAACACAAAATGGCTTTATTTCACTGCACCACAGCCCTTCATTCTTCCATTACTTTTAACCGTAAAGTTTATTGGGTAGTTCCTACACTGTATGAACTTGAATGGCAATGTAAGCTTAGAGAAATCCCACTACACTAACAGGGACTGGCTCTCCAGTGTCCTCAGATGGACAAACAGGATCAGTTATCTTTGACACTCTCCTGCAGCGTCTACAGTGTTCTGAAACTCACCTGAGCACTCTCTTTGAAGAGGTTCTCTGAATGATGGCTCAGGATTCTCCCTGAATGTTGGAGACTGAAGCTTTTAACCAGTTCACACAGCACAAAGAACTGGAAACACTTAAGACTTAGAATGCAATGAGTTCTCCCTCTCCAGCTTCTGTCCAAGGCTGCTACTCTGAAGGTCATCAGAAGATGAGCTTGAAGTGGCCTATATTTGCTCGTTGGGCACATTTCCCTATTTTTACATCATTATCCTTTAAGCAGCTGATTACCCTCTGGGACACAGGTCTGGAAAGCCAAGAATTTAATTTTGCTGATTCCCAGAGACCAGTGACCTTTGGTTGTCTCTTCTCCATAAACTACTCTCTAGAGGTCTTGTGTCCTAGCAACTTTACCCCATTGACATTTTCCTATAGCCCAACACAAATGGCCTCTCTTAAGTTAATTTCAAGAACCTTTAAAATATTAGTCAGTGCCTTGTACAAAAATCCCCAAAGCTTTAGAAAGTTGTCATCACCTCATGTCTGAAAATATGTGTGTATGTTTGTTTGCCTGTATACATGTAAGTGCACAATGTATGCACTTTCAGGGGCCAGAAGAGGGGATTAGATACTGTATAAATAGAGATAGAGATGGTTGTGGGCTACCATGTGTGTTCTAGGCATGAAACCTGGGCTGATGGCATGGTAGTAAATGTGCTAGCTTCTGCGCTACCTCAACAACCTTTCTCTTTGCCCTTATTGTACTTGGTCTTTGACAATTTCATAAAAGTATTATATACATTTTGATTATTACAAATCAATCCCAACTCACCCCTCTTCCTACAGCTTCTTATTCCTGGTCTTTTCACCTGCAGCTTTCCCCCTTCTTATTATATTTTTATTTTTTCACTGAAATTAAATAGTATCATGATTCTGGTCATAAGTGTAGATCTATACATTCAAGTCTGTTTGGGTCCTCAGTGGTCAAAAAACTAAAACGAATGACTATAAGAATTTGTCAGTAGCCAGTAGTTCATCATGGAGGGGCAGAGCACCATCTCCCTACTTCAGTCACAGTGATGCCATGGCGGTCTTGCTTTTGTCATGCTCAGAAGTAAGCATCTCGCATGTGTGTCTGTCTGTGTGGCTCTACATAAGATCGTTCCTATATGCAGTCAGTCATGAATTGGGGTGAGTATAAGGGTCCTGTTTAGAACTGTGCTTTCAGGTGTTACTTTCAGTACTGCGAACAGCTGTGCATCTACAGTCACCACTGTCCATTACAAAGATCTATTTCTCTAATTAGAGCTGGGAGTGTTAGAGGCCAGTTGGTTGAGTATTAACTGTATAAACTACCGACTTGACCAATATATGGAATGATTAAGTGGAAGTTATTTTTATTACTAATTTAATATGGGAGAGGACACGGAGGTGGCCTCTTCAGGTTCCACATCCCACTGCTATGCATCTCAGCTAAGTTCCCCCTCCTTGACTCCTGGGAGCCTCCACTACCCCAGGTCTCTGGCACTTCCTAGAGATTCCTACCACCCCGACCACTGGCAGCTGCAGATTTCCATTCATTTTCTTGGCTCTTTGGTTCTCTCTCCTGTCTTGACTTGAACCTGACAACACCCTTCCTTCCATTCCCTCTCCCACCCAGTCTCTCGGGGTATCCTATGACTATTTTATTCCCCATTCAAAGAGTGATTCAAGCATCCTTGCTTGGGCCTACATTCTTTTTTATTGAATGTTTTTTATTTACATTTCAAATGTTATCTCCTTTCCTGGTTTCCCATCCATAAACTTCCTATACCCTCCCCCTCCCCCTTCTTGTATGAAGGTGTTCTTCTACCCAACCACCTAACTCTTCCTTCCTCCCCACCCCAACATTTCCCTACACTTGGGAATACAGCCTTGGCAGGACCAAGAGTTTCTCCCATTGCTGCCCAACAAGGCCATCTTATGTTACATATGCAGCTGGAACCATGAGTCTGTCCATGTGTACTCTTTGGATGGTGGTTTAGTCCCTGGGAGCTCTGGTTGGTTGGTATTGTTTTTATGGGGTTGCAAACCACTTCAGCTCCTTTAATCTTTTCTCTAACTCCTCCAATGGGAACCCCATTGGCAGTTCGCTGGTTGACTGCCAGAATTCATCTCTGTATTTGTCGATGCTCTGGCAAAGCCTCTCAGGAGACAGTTATATCAGGTTCCTGTCAGCATGCACTATTTTATTCCCCGTTCAAAGGGAGATTTAAGCATCCTCATTTGGGCCTACCTCCTTGTTTAGCTTCTTTGGGTCTGTGGAGTATAGCATGGGTATCTTTTACTTTATGTCTAATATACACTTACAAGTGAGTATATATACCGTGCAGGTCCTTTTGGGTCTGGGTTACTTTATTCAAGGTATATCCATTTGCCTGCAACCTTCAGGATGTTCTTGTTTTTAATAGCTAGATAGTATATTGGGTAACTCAGCCCCATTTTCTATATTGATTCTTTGGTTGAGGGACATCTGGGTAGTTTCCAGTTTCTGGCTAAAAACAAAGCTATTATGAACATATGAGACCCAGCAGTATGGTGGAGCATGTTTTGGAATATACCTAGGAGTGGTATAGCTGGATACTCAGATAGAACTATCTTCAATTATCTGAGATACCACCAGACTGATTTCGAGAGTGGTTGCACAAATTTTCAATCACATTAGCAGTAGAATAATGTTGCCCTTTCTCTGCACCCTTACCAACATGTGCTGTCACTTGAGTTTTTGATTGTGTCTGTTCTGATGGGTGTAAAATAGAATTTTGGATCAATTTGATTTGCATTTTCATTATGACTTAAGATGCTGAACATTTTTAAATTAATTTTTAAAATTTTATTGGATATTTTATATTTTTATATTTCAAATGTTATCCCATGTCCTAGTTCCCCCCATCTCATACCCTCTTCCCCTGCTTCTATGAGAATGCTTCCCCTCTCACCCACCCACTCCCATATCTCTGTCCAGGCATTCCCCTACACTGGGGTATTGAGCCTTCAGAGGACTAAGGGCTTCTCTTCCTTTTGATGCCAGAAAATGCCATCCTTTGATACATGTGCAGCTGGAGCCATGGGTTCCTCCGTGTGTAAGCTTTGGTTGGTGATTTAATCCCTGAGACCTCTGGTGTGCTCTGGTTGGTTGATATTGTTGTTCTTTCTATGGGGCTACAAACTCCTTCAGCTCCTTCAGTCATTTCTCTAACTCCTCCATTAGGGTCCCCATGCTCAGTCTGATCGTTAGCTGAAAGCATCCTTATCTGTATCAGTAAGGCTCTGGCAGATCCTCTCAGGAAATATCTATATCAGCCTCCTGTCAGCAAGCACTTCATGGCATCAGCAATAGTGACTGGGTTTGGTGACCGCATATGGGATGGATCCCCAAATGGGGCAGTCTCTATATGGCCTTTCCTTCAGTCTCTGCTCCACTCTTTGCTCCTGTATTTCCTTTAGAGAGAAGCAATTCTGGATTAAAATATTGGGAAGGGTGGGAGCCTTTATTAACCTCTGTTCTCTACAGGTTCTCCCTCCCCTTTATTGGGCATTTCAGCTAATCTCATCCATCGTGGGTCTTGGGAGCCTCTTGCTTTCCTGACACATGGGACTTGCTGGTGGTTAACCCCAGTTACCCATCCACAGTTGCTACACACCTATGTTCACATTACTGGCACTGTGTATATTATCCCTGTCTCCTCTCACACCTGATTGTGTCATCTTTTCCACTCCCACTGCTCTATTCATCCCGAGTCCATCCCTCATTCTACCTCATCTATTTTGTTCCCCCTTAAAGAAGGACAGAAGCATCCATACTTTGGTTGTTCTTCTTAAGCTTCATGTGGTCTGTCAACTGTATCTTGGGTATTCCCAGTTGGGGCTAATATCTACTTATATTGGATAACATGTGTGTTCTTTTGTGATTGCATTATCTCACTCAGGATGATATTTTCAAGTTAAACCAATTTGCCAAATAATTTCATGAAGTCACTGTTTTTATTAGCTGAACAGTATACTCAGGTGGGGCAGGCTCTCAATGACCATTTCTTCAATCTCTGTTCCAAACTTTGTCTTAATAACACCTCCTATGAATATTTTTGTTCCCCTTTTTAAGAAGGACTGAGGCATCCACATTTTAGTCATCCTTCTTCTTGAGCTTCATGTGCTCTGTGGATTTTATCTGTGGTAATTCAAGCTTTGGGGCTAATATTCACTTATCACTGAGTGCATACATTGTGTGTCTTTTGTGATTGGGTTACATCATTCAGGATGATATTTTGTACTTCCATCCATTTGCCTATGAGTTTCATGAGGTCATTGTCTTTAATGGCTGAATAATACTGCGTTGTGTAAATGGAGTAACACATTTTCTGTATCCATTCTTCTGTTGAAGGATATCTGGGTTCTTTACAGCTTCTGGCTATTAAATGAGGCTGCTATGAACATAGGGAGTATACATCCTTGTTATGTGTTGGAGCACCTTTTGGGTTTATGCCCAGAAGTGGTACAGCTGGGTCTGCGGGTAGTGTTGTGTCCAATTTTCTGAGGAACCGGTCAGACTGATTTCCAGAGTGATTGTAACACCTTGTAATGCCACCAACAATAGCAGAATGTTCCTCTTTCTCCACATCCTCACCAGCATGTTTTCACCTGAGTTTGATCTTAGCCATTCTGCCTGGTGTCAGGTGGAATCTCAAGGTTGTTTTGATTTGCATTTCCCTAATGACTAAAGACGTTGTACATTTTTTAGGTGCTTCTAAGACATTCAATATTCCTCAGTTGAGAATCCTTTGTTTATCACTGTACCCCATTTTTTTTTATTTTCATTTTGTTCCTTTAATCTTTGATTTTGAAATTATGACTACATTTTTCCTTTTTTTTTTTCTTTTTTTTTTTTTTAACTTGAGTTTTTCTTATTTACATTTCGAGTGTTATTCCCTTTCCCGGTTTCTGGGCAAATATCCCCCTAATCCCTCCCCCTCCCCTTCTTTATGGGTGTTCCCCTCCCCATCGTCCCCCCATTGCCGCCCTCCCCACACAATATAGTTCACTGGGTGTTCAATCTTAGCAGGAAAAAGGGCTTCCCTTTCCACTGGTGATCTTACTAGGCTACTCATTGCTACCTATGAGGTCAAAGTCCAGGGTCAGTCCATGTATAGTCTTTAGGTAGTGGTTTAGTCCCTGGAAGTTCTGGTTGCTTGGCATTGTTGTTCATAAGGGGTCTCGAGCTCCTTCAAGCTCTTCCAGTTCTTTCTCTGATTCCTTCAACGGGGGTCCTATTCTCAGTTTAGTGGTTTGCTGCTGGCATTCGCCTCTGTATTTGCTGTATTCTGGCTGTGTCTCTCAGGAGTGATCTACATCTGGCTCCTGTCTGCCTGTACTTCTTTGCTTCATCCATCTTTTCTAATTGGATGGCTGTATATGTATTGGCCACATGTGGGGCAGTCTCTGAATGGGTGTTCATTCTGTGTCTGTTTTAATCTTTGCCTCTCTATTCCCTCAAAATGGTATTCTTGTTCCCCTTTTAAAGAAGGAGTGAATAATTCGCATTTTGATCATCCATCTTGAGTTTCATTTGTTCTGTGCATCTAGGGCAAATCAAGCATTTGGGCTAATGGGCACTTATCAATGAGTGCATACCATGTGTGTTTTTCTGTGATTGGATTACCTCACTCAGGATGATATTTTCCAGATCCATCCATTTGCCTATGAATTTCATAAAGTCATTGTTTTTGATAGCTGAGTAATATTCCATTGTGTAGATGTACCACATATTCTGTATCCATTCCTCTTTGAAGGGCATCTGGGTTCTTTCCAGCTTCTGGCTATTATAAATAAAGCTGCGATGAACATAGTGGAGCACGTGTCTTTTTTAAATGTTGGGGCATCTTTTGGGTATATGCCCAAGAGAGGTATAGCTGGATCCTCAGGCAGTTCAATGTCCAATTTTCTGAGGAACCTCCAGACTGATTTCCAGAATGGTTGTACCAGTCTGCAATCTCACCAACAATGGAGGAGTGTTCCTCTTTCTCCACATCCTCACCAGCATTTGCTGTCACCTGAGTTTTTGATCTTAGCCATTCTGACTGGTGTGAGGTGAAATCTCAGGATTGTTTTGATTTGCATTAACCTTATGTCTAAAGATGTTGAACATTTCTTTAGGTGTTTCTCAGCCATTCGGCATTCCTCAGCTGTGAATTCTTTGTTTAGCTCTGAACCCTATTTTTTAATAGGGTTATTTGTCTCCCTGCGGTCTAACTTCTTGAGTTCTTTGTATATTTTGGATATAAGGCCTCTATCTGTTGTAGGATTGGTAAAGATCTTTTCCCAATCTGTTGGTTGCTGTTTTGTCCTAATCACAGTGTCCTTTGCCTTACAGAAGCTTTGCAGTTTTATGAGATTCCATTTGTCGATTCTTGATCTTAGAGCATAAGCCATTGGTGTTTTGTTCAGGAAATTTTTTCCAGTGCCCATGTGTTCCAGATGCTTCCCTAGTTTTTCTTCTATTAGTTTGAGTGTATCTGGTTTGATGTGGAGGTCCTTGATCCACTTGGACTTAAGCTTTGTACAGGGTGATAAGCATGGATCGATGTGCATTCTTCTAGATGTTGACCTCCAGTTGAACCAGCACCATTTGCTGAAAATGCTATCTTTTTTCCATTGGATGGTTTTGGCTCCTTTGTCAAAAATCAAGTGCCCATAGGTGTGTGGGTTCATTTCTGGGTCTTCAAGTCTCTTCCATTGGTCTATCTGTCTGTCTCTGTACCAATACCATGCAGTTTTTATCACTATTGCTCTGTAATACTGCTTGAGTTCAGGGATAGTGATTCCCCATGAAGTCCTTTTATTGTTGAGGATAGTTTTAGCTATCCTGGGTTTTTTGTTATTCCAGATGAATTTGCAAATTGTGTCTAACTCTTTGAAGAATTGGATTGTTATTTTGATGGGGATTGCATTGAATCTGTAGATCGCTTTTGGTAAAATGGCCATTTTTACTGTTAATCCTGCCAATCCATGAGCAAGGGAGATCTTTCCATCTTCTGAGGTCTTCTTCAATTTCTTTCTTCAGAGTCTTGAAGTTCTTTTTTTGGGGTGGGGGTGGGGGGGTAAAGATCTTGTTTTATTAAAACTAGACATACAATATCAACAGAAAAGCCATAAATCATTGTAGACTTTTATGAGAGAGGATAGAGTTAGAATAAATAGGAAAATATATTTTAGGTTTCACAATAGGTTGTGTTTCCTATGATACATATGCATCAAATTTGTCTCAATTCTGGCATACTAAGATCTAGACTCCAAGGATTTCAGGAATATTGACTGTGCCATTTTTTTCTTCTTGCCAGATCATTTTTTTTTATTAACTTGAGTATTTCTTATTTACATTTCGAATGTTATTCCTTTTCCCGGTTTCCGGGCAAATGTCCCCCTAACCCCTCCCCCTCCCCTTCTATATGGGTGTTTCCCTCCCCATCCTCCCCCCATTACCGTCCTCCCCCAAACAGTTACGTTCACTCGGGGTTCAGTATTTGGCAGGACCAAGGGCTTCCCCTTCCGCTGGTGCTCTTACTAGGCCATTCATTGCTACCTATGGGGTTGGAGCCCAGGGTCAGTCCATGTATAGTATTTGGGTAGTGGCTTAGTCCCTGGAAGCTCTGGTTGGTTGGCATTGTTGTTCACATGGGGTTTCGAACCCCTTCAAGCTCTTTCAGTCCTTTCTCTGATTCCTTCAACGGGGGTCCTATTCTCAGTTAGTGGTTTGTTGCTGGCATTCGCCTATGTATTTGCTGTATTCTTGCTGTGTCTCTCAGGAGAGATCTACATCCGGTTCCTGTTGGCCTGCACTTCTTTGCTTCATCCATCTTGTCTAATTGGATGGCTGTATATGTATGGGCCACATGTGGGACAGGTCCTGAATGGGTGTTCCTTCTGCCTCTGTTTTGATCTTTGCCTCCCTATTCCCTGCCAAGGGTATTCTTGTTCCCCTTTTAAAGAAGGAGTGAATAATTCGCATTATGATCATCCGTCTTGAGTTTCATGTGTTCTGTGCATCTAGGGCAAATCAAGCATTTGGGCTAATAGGCACTTATCAATGAGTGCATACCATGTGTGTTTTTCTGTGATTGGATTACCTCACTCAGGATGATATTTTCCAGATCCATCCATTTGCCTATGAATTTCATAAAGTCATTGTTTTTGATAGCTGAGTAATATTCCATTGTGTAGATGTACCACATATTCTGTATCCATTCCTCTTTGAAGGGCATCTGGGTTCTTTCCAGCTTCTGGCTATTATAAATAAGGCTGCGATGAACATAGTGGAGCACGTGTCTTTTTTATATGTTGGGGCATCTTTTGGGTATATGCCTAAGAGAGGTATAGCTGGGTCCTCAGGTAATTCAATGTCCAATTTCCTGAGGAATCTCCAGACTGATTTCCAGAGTGGTTGTACCAGTCTGCAATCCCACCAACAATGGAGGAGTTTTCCTCTTTCTCCACATCCTCGCCAGCATTTGCTGTCACCTGAGTTTTTGACCTTAGCCATTCTCACTGGTGTGAGGTGGTATCTCAGGGTTGTTTTGATTTGCATTAACCTTATGACTAAAGATGTTGAACATTTCTTCAGGTGTTTCTCAGCCATTCGGCATTCCTCAGCTGTGAATTCTTTGTTTGGCTCTGAACTCCATTTTTTTAATGGGGTTATTTGACTCCCTGCAGTCTAACTTCTTGAGTTCTTTGTATATTTTGGATATAAGCCCTCTATCTGTTGTAGGATTGGTAAACATCTTTTCCCAATCTGTTGGTTGCTGTCTTGCCATAACCACAGTGTCCTTTGGTTTACAGAAGCTTTGAAGTTTTATGAGATCCCATTTGTCGATTCTTGATCTTAGAGCATAAGCCATTGGTGTTTTGTTCAGGAAATTTTCTCCAGTGCCCATGTCTTCAAGTTGCTTCCCCACTTTTTCTTCTATTAGTTTGAGTGTATCTGGTTTGATGTGGAGGTTTTGATCCACTTGGACTTAAGCTTTGTACAGGGTGATAAGCATGGATCGATGTGCATTCTTCTAGATGTTGACCTCCAGTTGAACCAGCACCATTTGCTGAAAATGCTATCCTTTTTCCATTGGATGGCTTTGGCTCCTTTGTCAAAAATCAAGTGACCATAGGTATATGGGTTCATTTCTGGGTCTTCAATTCTATTTCATTGGTCTATCTGTCTGTCTCTGTACCAATACCATGCAGTTTTTATCACTATTGCTCTGTAATACTGCTTGAGTTCAGGGATAGTGATTCCCCCTGAAGTCCTTTTATTGTTGAGGATAGTTTTAGCTATCCCTGGGTTTTTTGTTATTCTAGATGAATTTGTAAATTGTTCTGTCTAACTCTTTGAAGAATTGGATTGGTATTTTGATGGGGATTGCATTGAATCTGTAGATCACTTTTGGTAAAATGGCCATTTTTACTATATTAATCCTGCCAATCCATGAGCATGGCAGATCTTTCCATCTTCTGAGGTCTTCTTCAATTTCTTTCTTCAGAGTCTTGAAGTTCTTATTGTAGAGATCTTTTACTTGCTTGTTTAAAGTCACTCCGAGATACTTTATATTATTTGGGACTATTATGAAGGCTGTCGTTTCCCTAATTTCTTTCTCAGCTTGTTTCTCTTTTGTGCAGAGGAAGGCTACTGATTTATTTGAGTTAATTTTATACCCAGCCACTTTGCTAAAGTTGTTGATCAGCTTTAGTAGTTCTCTGGTGGAACTTTTGGGATCACTTAAATATACTATCATATCATCTGCAAATAGTGATATTTTCACTTCTTCTTTTCCAATCTGTATCCGCTTGATTTCCTTTTGTTGTCTGGTTGCTCTGGCTAGAACTTCAAGAACTGTATTGAATAAGTAGGGAGAGAGTGGGCAGCATTGTCTAGTCCCTGATTTTAGTGGGATTGCTTCAAGTTTCTCTCCATTTAGTTTAATGTTAGCGACTGGTTTGCTGTATATGGCTTTTACTATGTTTAGGTATGGGCCTTGAATTCCTATTCTTTCCAGGACTTTTATCATGAAGGGCTGTTGAATTTTGTCAAATGCTTTCTCAGCATCCAATTAAATGATCATGTGGTTTTGTTCTTTCAGTTTGTTTATATAATGGATCACGTTGATGGTTTTCCGTATATTAAACCATCCCTGCATGCCTGGGATGAAGCCTCCTTGATCATGGTGGATGATTGTTTTGATGTGCTCTTGCATACGGTTTGCCAGAATTTTATTGAGTATTTTTGTGTCGATATTCATAAGGGAAATTGGTCTGAAGTTCTCTTTCTTTGTTGGGTCTTTGTGTGGTTTAGGTATAAGAGTAATTGTGGCTTCATAGAAGGAATTCGGAAGTGCTCCATCTGTTTCAATTTTGTGGAATAGTTTGTATAGTATTGATATGAGGTCTTCTATGAACTTCTGATAGAATTCTGGACTAAACGCATCTGTACCTGGGCTCTTTTTGGTTGGGAGACCTTTAATGACTGCTTCTATTTCGCTAGGAGTTATGGGATTGTTTAACTGGTTTATCTGTTCCTGATTTTACTTCGGTACCGGGTATCTGTCTAGGAAATTGTCCATTTCCTGAAGATTTTCAAGTTTTGTTGAATAAAGGCTTTTATTGTAAGATCTGATGATTTTTTGAATTTCCTCTGAATCTATAGTTATGTCTCCCTTTTCATTTCTGATTTTGTTAATTTGGACATACTCTCTGTGTCCTCTTGTTAGTCTGGCTAAGGGTTTATCTATCTTGTTGATTTTCTCAAAGAACCAACTTTTGGTTCTGTTGATTCTTTCTATGGTCCTTTTTGTTTCTACTTGCCTGATTTTAGCTCTGGGTTTGATTATTTCCTGCCTTCTACTCCTCCTGGGTGTATTTGCTTCTTTTTGTCTAGAGCTTATAGGTGTGCTGTCAGGCTGCTGACATATGGTCTCTCCTCTTTCTTTCTGCAGGCACTCAGAGCTATGAGTTTTCCTCTAGCACAGCTTTCATTGTGTCCCATAAGTTTGTGTATGTTGTACCTTCATTTTCATTAAATTCTAAGAAGTCTTTAATTTCTTTCTTTATTTCTTCTTTGACCAGGTTATCATTGAATACAGCATTGTTCAACTTCCACATATATGTGGGTGTTCGTCCTTTATTGTTATTGAAGACCAGCTTTAGGCTGTGGTGATCTGATAGCACGTGTGGGATTATTTCTATCTTTCTGTACCTGTTGAGGCCCGTTTTTTTGACCAATTATATGGTCAGTTTTGGAGAAAGTGCCATGAGGAGCTGAGAAGAATGTATATCATTTTGCTTTAGGATAGAATGTTCTATAAATATCTGTTACGTCCATTTGGTTCATGACTTCTCTTAGTCTGTCTATGTCTCTGTTTAATTTCTGTTTCCATGATCTATCCATTGATGAGAGTGGGGTGTTGAAATCTCCTACAATTATTGTGTGAGGTTCAATGTGTGTTTTGAGCTTTAGTAAGGTTTCTTTTACGTATGTAGGTGCCCTTGTATTTGGGGCATAGATATTTAGGATTGAGAGTTCATCTTGGTGGATTTTTCCTTTGATGAATATGAAGTGTCCTTCCTTATCTTTTTTGATGGCTTTTAGTTGAAAATTGATTTTATTTGATATTAGAATGGCTACTCCAGCTTGCTTCTTCCAACCACTTGCTTGGAAAGTTTTTTTCCAGCCTTTCACTCTGAGGTGATGTCTGCCTTTGTCTCTGAGGTGTGTTTCCTGTAGGCAGCAGAATGCAGGGTCCTCATTGCGTATCCAGTTTGTTAATATACCTCTTTTTATTGGGGAGTTGAGACCATTGATGTTGAGAGATATTAAGGAGTAGTGATTATTGCTTCCTGTTATATTCATATTTGGATGTGAGGTTATGCTTGTGTGCTTTTCTTCTCTTTGTTTTGTTGCCAAGATGATTAGTTTCTTGCTTTTTCTAGGGTGTAGCTTGCCTCCTTATGTTGGGCTTTACCATTTATTATCTTTTGTAGCACTGGATTTGTAGAAAGATATTGTGTAAATTTGGTTTTGTCATGGAATGTCTTGGTTTCTCCATCTATGTTAATTGAGAGTTTTGCAGGATACAGTAACCTTGGCTGGCATTTGTGTTCTCTTAGGGTCTGTATGACATCAGTCCAGGATCTTCTGGCCTTCATAGTTTCTGACGAAAAGTCTGGTGTGATTCTGATAGGTCTGCCTTTATATGTTACTTGGCCTTTTTCCCTTACTGCTTTTAATATTCTTTCTTTATTTTGTTCTTTTGGTGTTTTGACTATTATGTGATGGGAGGTGTTTCTTTTCTGGTCCAATCTATTTGGAGCTTGTTAGGCTTCTTGTATGATTATGGGTATCTCATTCTTTATGTTAGGGAAGTTTTCTTCTATGATTTTGTTGAAGACATTTACTGGTACTTTGAGCTGGGAGTCTTCACTCTCTTCTATACCTATTATCCTTAGGTTTGATCTTCTCATTGAGTCCTAGATTTCCTGTATGTTTTGGACCAGTAGCTTTTTCTGTTTTACATTATCTTTGACAGTTTTGTCGATGATTTCTATGGAATCTTCTGCTCCTGAGATTCTCTCTTCTATCTCTTGTATTCTGTTGGTGATGCTTGTATCTACGGCTCCTTGTCTCTTCTTTTGGTTTTCTATATCCAGGGTTGTTTCCATGTGTTCTTTCTTGATTGCTTCTATTTCCATTTTTAATTCCTTCAACCGTTTGATTGTGTTTTCCTGGAATTCTTTCAGGGATTTTTGTGATTCCTCTCTGTAGGCTTCTACTTGTTTATTTTTGTTTTCCTGCATTTCTCTAAGGGAGTTCTTCATGTCTTTCTTGAAGTCCTCCATCATCATGGTCAAATATGATTTTGAAACTAGATCTTGCTTTTCTGATGTGTTTGGATATTCCATGTTTGCTTTGGTGGGAGAATTGGGCTCCGATGATGCCATGTAGTCTTGGTTTCTGTTGCTTGGGTTCCTGTGCTTGCCTCTCGCCATCAGATTATCTCTAGTTTTACTTTGTTCTGCTATTTCTGACAGTGGCTAGACTGTCCTATAAGCCTGTGTGTCAGGAGTGCTGTAGACCTGTTTTCCTGTTTTCTTTCAGCCAGTTATGGGAACAGAGTGTTCTGCTTTCGGTCGTGTAGTTTTTCCTATCTACAGGTCTTCAGCTGTTCCTGTGGGCCTGTGCCCTGAGTTCACCAGGCAGGTCGCTTGGAGCAGAAAAGTTGGTCTTACCTGTGGTCCCGAGGCTCAAGTTTGCTCGTGGGATGTTGCTTATGAGCTCTCCGCCGGGGCAGCAACCAGGAGGACCTGTGCCGCCTTCTCCGGGAGCCCCCATGCACCAGAGTCCCAGATGGCATTTGGTGTTTTCCTCTGGCATCAGAGATATGGGCAGAGTGTATTCTCTTCTGGTTTCCCAGGTGTGTCTGCATCTTTGAAGGTTTAGCTCTCCCTCCCACAGGATTTGGGTGCAGAGAACTGTTTATCTGGTCGGTCCCTTCAGATTTTGGCGGTGTCTCAGACGCAGCGGACCTGCTGCTCCTGTGCCGTTATCCAAGGGAACCCATAGGCCGTATATAATTTCCTCTTGGGCCAGGGATGTGGGCAGGGGTGGGCAGTGTTGGTGGTCTCTTCCGCTCTGCAGTCTCAGGAGTGCCCACCTGTCCGGGCGGTGAGCTCTCACTCCCACAGGGTTTGGGAGCTGTGAGCTGGAGGCAGGGAGCTTGAGATTGGGACTCCCGCTAGAAACCCTGTTTTGTCTTATTGACAATGTCTTTTTCCTTACAGAAGATTCTCAGTTTTATGAGGTCCCATTTGTCAATTCTTAATCTTAGAGGATAAGACATTGGTATTCTGTTCAAGAAATTTTCAGCTGTGCCCATGTGTTTAAGTCTAGTCTCTGCTTTCTCTTCTATTAGTTTCAGTGTATGTGTCTTGATGTGGAGGTTCTTGATGCACTTGGACTTCAGCTTTGTACAGGGTGATAAGAATGGGTCAATATACTTTCTTCTACATGCTGACCTCCAGTTGAACCAGCACCATTTCTTGAAAATGCTATCTTTTTCCACTGGATGGTATTAGCACCTTTGTCAAAGATCAAGTGATCAGAAGTGTGTGGCTTCATTACTGGGTCTTCAATTATATTCCATTCATCTACCTGCCTGTTTCTCTACCAATGCCATACAGGTTTTTGTCACTATTGCTCTGTAATACAGCTTGAGGACAGCAATGGTCATTACAACAGAACATCTGCTCTCTGAAGTTTCTATTTGGAGGTACTCAGAGCTATGAGTTTTCCTCTTACCATTTTTTTCATTGTGTCCCATAAGTTTGGGTATATTGTGCATTCATTTCCTTTAAATGCTAAAAAGTCTTTCATTTCTTTCTTTATTTCTTTTCTGACTGAATTATGATAGAGTAGAACATTATTCAGCTTCCATATTTGTATGGCTGTTTTGGTGTTTTTGTTGTCATTGAAGACCAGTCTTAGTCCATGGTGATGTGCTAGGATGCATGGGATAATTTCAATCTTCTTGTATCTGTTGAGTCCTGTTTCATGACTGATTATATGGTCAATTTTGGAAAAGGTACTGTGATGTACTGAGAACAAAATATATTCTTTTGTTTTAGGATGAAATATCCTATAGATATCTGTCAAGTTCATTTGGTTCATTACTTCTATTAGCCTTATTGTATCTCTTTCAGTTTCTGTTTCCATGATCTGTAAATTGAAGAGAGTTGGTTGCTGAATTCTCCCATTGCTATTGTCTGTGATGAAGTGTATGCTTTGAACTTTAGTAAAGTTTCTTTTATGAATGTTGGTTCCCTTGCATTTGGAGCATAGAAATTCAGAAGTGAGAATTCATCTTGGTGGATTTTTCCTTTGATGTGTATGAAGTGCCCTTCCTTATTATTTTTGATAACTTTTGGTTAAAATTCAATTTCATTCAATATTAGAATGGCTACTCCAGCTTATTTCTTGGAACGATTTGCTTGAAAAATTTTTCCAGCCTTAAGGTCTCAAGTAGTGGCTGTCTTTGTCATTGAGGTGTGTTTCTCATAAGAAGCAAACTGCTGGATCCTGTATATATATCGCATCTGTCAATTTATGTCTTTTTTATTGGGGAATCAATGTTAAGAGATATTATGGAGCAGTGGTTGCTGTTTCCTGCTATTTTTGTTGTTAGCTGTTGAATTATGTCTGCTTGTATCTCTTCTTTTAGGTTTGTTGCAACAAGATTGTTTTCTTGCTTTTTCTTTGGTATAGTTTCCCTCTTTGTGTTGGAATTTACCATCTATTATCTTCTGTTGGGCTGGATTTGTAGAAAATTTTTGTGTAAATTTGGTTTTGTTGTGGAATACTTGGGATTCTCCCTCAATGTTAATTGAGAGTTTTGTTGGCTATAGTAGCCTCTTAGGCCTGAATGACATCTATCCTGGATGTTCTAGCCTTCATGGTCTCTGTTGAAAAGTCTTGTGCAATTCTGATACATCTGCCTTTATATGTTACTTCACTTATTTCCCTTACTATTTTCAATATTCTTCCTTTGTTTTGTGCATTTAGCGTTTTGACTATTATGTGATGGGAGGAGGTTTTTTTTTCAGGTCCAGTCTATTTGTAGTTTTGTAGGATTCTTGTATGTTTATGGGCATCTCTTTATTTAGGTTAGGGAAGTTTTCTTCTATAATTTTTTGAAGATATTTACTGGCCATTTAAGTTAGGAATCTTCACTCTCTTCTTTACCTATTATTTTTGGGTTTGATCTGCTCATTGTGTCCTAGATTGCCTAGATGTTTTGGGTTAGGAGCTTTTTGCATTTTGCATTTTCTTTGACTGTTGTGTCAATGTCTTCTATGGTATCTTCAGCACCTAAGATACTCTCTTCCATCTCTTTTCTTCTGTTGATGATGCTTGCATCCATGATTCTAGATCTCTTTCCTAGGTTTTCTATCTCCAGGTTTGTCTCCTTTTGTGATTTCTTTATTGTTTATATTTCAGTTTTTAGATCTTCAGTGGTTTTGTTCCATTTCTTTACATATTTTGTTGTGTTCTCCTGTGTTTCTTTAAGGGAGTAATTCATATCTTTTTAAAAATCCTCTATCATCATGATGGGATATGATTTTGGTCTGAATCTTGCTTTTCATGTGTGATGGGGTATCCTGGACTTGCTGTAGTTTGAGAACTGGGTTCTGATGATGCCCAGTAGCCTTGGTTTATGTTGTTTATGTTCTTGTGCTTGCCTCTTGCCATCTGATTATCTCTAGTGCCTGGCCTAACTGTCTCTGACTGGATCCTGTCCTTCTTGTGATCCTGGTTCTGTCAGAACTCCTCAGAGTCCAGCTGTCTTTGTGATTCTGGGATTGTGGGATTGTGGGATCCTCAGTGTTTCAGACCTTCTGGGAGTGAAGCTGCCTCTGAGATACTGACGTCGTGGTGTGACCAAGCTCCTGAGTTCTTGTCGTGTCAGAGCTCCTGGGAGCCAAGCTTTCTCTGGGTGTTGCAGGAGTGTGTTGGGGGAGGCCAGAGCTCTGAGTTTGTTCTGGCCTCAGATGCAAGCTGGAAGGAAACCATGCCTCTGGGTGGTCAGTGGTTTGTGTTTCCCTGATTCCTATGTGAGGCTCAGTTATGCTGGGTTTGGGGGAAGATGTTATGGCCTCGACTGTGACCTTGAGTATGTCAGCTCTCCAGTGCTCCTGGCTTTGTCCAATCTTCTAGGATTCAAGTTTCCTCTCTGATCTTGTGCTCCTATGATCTTGGGCCTGTTAGCACACCTGCAATCCTGTGATCCTATGTTCCTGTGATTCTGTATTCCTATAATTCTGGGCATGTCAGAGCACCTGGGTGACAGGCTTCCTATGGGTCCTTTGGAAATGGGTGTGGTACCAGTGCCCAAGGACTGCTCAGGGCACGTGTTCAGATTGGAAGGAATCTGCACTGCTGGCTGGGCAGGGGATTCTGTGTCCCTGGATCTTGGGGGAACCCAGTAACTCTGAGTGTTGAGGCAGATGTTGTGCCCTCCTCACCTGTGTTCCTGGGCATGCATATTGGAGTCTAACTTTTTGTGTTTTTATATATTTTGAATATTAGCTATTGTCAGATCAGGGGTTAGTGAAGTCCTTTTCCCACTTGGTAGGCTGCTGTTTTGGCCTATTCACAGTGTCCTTTGCCTCACAGCAGGTTTTTAGGCTCATGAGGTCCAATTTATCAATTGTCAATAAATGACCCTGAGTCATTGCTGTTTTGTTCATGAAATTTTCTGCTTTTCCAATGTGTTTAAGCCTATTTTCCACTTTTCCTTTATTAGATTTAGTACATCTAGTTTTATGTTGAGGTCTTTGATGTACTTGGACTTGAGTATTGTGCAGGGTAGTAGATAAGGATATCTTTGCAGAATCAGAGAAAGGACTGGAAGAGCTTGAAGGGGCTCAAGACCCCATATGAACAACAATGCCAACCAACCAGAGCTTCCAGGGACTAAGCCACTACCCAAAGACTATACATGGACTGACCCTGGGCTCCAACTTCATAGGTAGCAATGAATAGCCTAGTAAGAGCACCAGTGGAAGGGGAAGCCCTTGGTCCTGCCAAGACTGAACCCCCAGTGAACGTGATTGTTGGGGGGGAGGGTGGTAATGGGGGGAGGATGGGGAGGGGAAGCCCATATATAAAGGGAGGGGGAGGGGTTAGGGGGATGTTGGCCTGGAAACCAGGAAGGGGAATAACAATCAAAATGTAAATAAGAAATACTCAAGTTAATAAAGATAAAAAAATAAAAAATAATTTAAAAAAGGATCTCTTTGCATTCTTCTACATGCAGACATCCAGTTAGATAACCACCATTTTTTGAAAATGCTTTCTTTTTGGCATTGTATAATTTTGGCTTCTTTGTCAAAATTCAAGTTTTCATTGGTGTGTGTGTTTATTTCTGGGTCTTCAATTCAATTCCCTTAATCAAACTGTCTGTTTCTATACTGGTGTCATATGGTTTTTATCATTATTGCTCTGAAGCACAACTTGAGAGCAGGAATGATGATTGGATATCTTCTTCAATTTCTCTCTTCAGTGACTTGAAGTTTTTGTCATATAGGTCTTTTCCTTGCTTGGTTAGAATTCCACAGAGTTTTTTCATTACTTGTGGATATTGAGAAGGATGTTTTTCCTAATTTTTCTCATCCTATTTATGATTTGTATGAAGAAGAGCTACTCATTTCTTTGAGTCAATTGTGTGTCCTGCTACTTTGCTGAAGGTTTTCATCTGCTGTAGGACTTATCTGGTAGAAATTTGAGGGTCATTGACATATAATATCATATCTATGAGTAGTGATACATTGACTTCTGTCTTTCCAATTTGTATCCCTTTGATCTTCATTAGTTGTCTTATTGCTCTAGCTAGAATTTCAAGTAGTATATTGAATATAGAGGAAGAGAGTGGGGGCTTTCTTTTGGCCTTGAATGTGTTGGTTTGCCTTAAGTTTCGCTTTTTAAATTTGATATTGTGTATTCACTACCTGTATATTGCTTTTATTGTGTTTAGGTATGTGCCATGTGTCCTTGATTTCTCTAAGCCTTTTTACTCAGAGGCAAGTTAGATTTTGTCAAAGTTTTTTTCATCATCTAATAAGGTGATTTTGTGATTTTTTTTCCTTAGGTCTGTTTATCTGGTGGATTACATTGATGGGTTTTTATATATTGAACCATCCCTGCATTGCTGGAATACATCCCACTTGATCATGATAAATAATGTATTTGACATATTCTTGGATTTGGCTTATGAGTATTTATTGAGTATTTTTGCATCGATGTTCATAAAAAATTGGTTTAATAAAAAATAAAATTCTTTCTTTGTTTAGTCTGTGTGGTTTACGTATCAGCAAGATTGCGGCTTCAAAAGTTTGACAGTGTTCCTTCTGTTTATATTTTGTGAAGTAGTTGAAGGATATTGGTTTTAGTTCTTTGAAAGTCAGTAGAATTCTTTGCTGAGACCATCAGACTGTGGGCTTCATTTAGTTTTTCTCACATCTCTGGTATCTAAGTATTTCCTTCATTTTTATTTATAAATTTTTCTAATTTTACCTTTAAGTCCTGTCTCCACCTTTTATTATATTCCTTTTCTCAGTTAGATTATTTACCTTATCTCTCTCTTTCTTCTTTCTATAAGCCATTTACACAGACAATCCATAGAGTCCAGAAGCTTGATGTTCTTCCCTTTTTTTCTTTTCTTTTTATTGGCTACTTTTAGATTTACATTTTCAAATGTTATCCCCTTTTCCAGGTTTCCCTATTCTATCCCCTGTCCCCTTCTTCTGTGAAGGTGTTCCCCCCCAACTACCCACCTCTTTCAACTTTCCCATCCTGAAATTCTCCTGCACTGTGGGGGTCCAGCTTTGGTAGGACTAAGGACTTTTCTTCCCATTGATACCTAACATGGCCATCCTCTGCTACATATGCAGCTGGATCCATGGGTCTGTCCATGTGTACCCTTTGGATGGTGGTTTAGTCCTTGGGAGCCCTGGTTGGTTGGTATTGTTCTTATGGGGTTGCAAGACCCTTCAACTCCTTCAATCCTTCTCTAACTCCTATGATGGGGACCCTATACTCACTTGGACTTAAGCTTTGTACAGGGTGATAAGAATGGCTCAATTTGCATTCTTCTACATGCTGACCTCAAATTGAACCAGCACCATAGGTTGAAAATGCTTTATTTTTTCTATTAGATGGTTTCAGTTACTTTGTCAATGATTAAGTGACCATAAGTGTGTGGATTCATTTTTGAATCTTTAATTCAATTCCACTGATCTACTTGCCTGAAGTTTTTTATCACTATTGCTCTGTAATAGTGCTTGAGGTCAGGGATAGTGATTCCCTCAGAATCAAGTACTTTTGTTGTTGAGTATAGTTTTCACTATCCTGGATATTTTGTTATTCCAAATGAATTTGCAAATTGCTTTCTAAACTCTATGAAGAATTGATTTGGAATATTGATGAGGATTACATTGAATCTGTAAATCATTTTTGGCAAAATGACCATTTTTTTACTATATTAATCCTGCCAATCCATGAGCATGGGAGATCTTTCCATCTTCTGAGATCTTCGATATCTTTTTTCAGAGACTTGAAGTTCTTGTCATACAGATCTTTCACTTACTTCATTAAAGTCACACCAAGTTATTTTATACTATTTGGGATTATTGTGAAGGGTGTCATTTCCCTAATTTCTTTCTCGGCCTGCTTATCCTTTGAGTAGAGGAAGGCTACTAATTTGAGTTAATTTTATACCCAGCAGCTTTGCTGAAGTTGTTTATCAGGCTTAGTCGTTCTCTGGTAGAACTTTTGGGATCACTTAAGTATACTATCATATCATCTGCAAATAATGATATTTTGACTTCTTCCTTTACAATTTGTATCCTTTGACCTCCTTTGTTGTCTGATCATTCTGGTTAGGACTTCAAGCACTATATTGAACAGGTAGGGAGAGAGTAGGGAGCCTTGTCTAGTCCCTGATTGTAGTGGAATTTCTCCAAGTTTCTCTCCATTTATTTTAATGTTAGCTACTGGTTAGCTGTATATTGCTTTTACTATGTTTAGTTATGGGCCTTGAATTCCTGATCTTTCCAGGACTTTCATCATGAAGAGGTGTTGAATTTTGTATAAAGCTTTCTCAGCATCTAATGAAATGATCGTGTGGGATCTTTTTGTGAATTTGTTTACATAGTGGATTATGTTGATGGATTTCCTTATATTGAAGCATCCTTGCATCCCTGCATCCCTGGGATGAAGCCTACTTGATCATGATGGATGATCATTTTGATGTGTTCTTGGTTTGTGAGAATTTTATTGAGTATTTTTGAGTCAATATTCATAGGGGAAATTGATCTGTTGAGGACTGTTATGGTTAATTTTGGAGGAGGTAGTATGAGGTGCTGAGAAGAAAGTGTATCCTTTTGTTTCAGGATGAAATGTTCTATAAATATCTGTTAAATCAATTTGGTTCATAAATTCTGTTAGTTTCTCTATGTCTCTCTTTAATTTCAGTTTTCATTGATGAGAGTGGGTTGTTGAAATATCCTACTATATTGTGTGAGGTGCAATGTGTGCTTTGAGCTGTAGTAGTTTTTCTATGTAATTCAGAGGACTAGTTTCAAACTCTTGCTGCAACACTTTATTCATGATATTGTTGAGGAAATGAGGGAAAATATAATGACCTGAAATAAGGTTTACCAGGGTCTCAAGTGACTGTGAGAAGTTCTGCATCTCTGAGAACTGCTATGGAAGCCAAGGTAAGAATTGTGAGAATATGAAGAGGTATGAAAGGTTTGCAGGACATGAATATATATGTTACCACAGAACTAATTTGCAGTGTCTGAACATCCATATCCTAGGGCCTGAATTCCTGAGAGTGCAACTACCAAGGCAATATGTGATGGGGAAGTGGAGTAACATGAGAAAAGTATCAGGACAACTCTAGCAAATCATAGATAGTAATCTTCATTGAAGTCAGTTTTTTGAAGTCCAACAATGATTATAAATCCCATACCTCCTGAGAGACACAGCCAGGATACCAGCAAATACATAGGAGAATGCCATCATTAAACCACCGAACTGAGAATGGGACCCCGTTGAAGGAATCAGAGAAAGGACTGGAAGAGTTTGAAGGGCTTGAGACCCCATATGAACAACAATGCCAACCAACCAGAGCTTCCAGGGACTAAGCCACTACCCAAAGACTATCGTGGACTGACCCTGGGCTCCAACTGCATAGGTAGCAATGAATAGCCTAGTAAGAGCACCAGTGGAAGGGAAACCCTTGGTCCCAAGCAAGACTGAACCCCAGTGAACATGATTGTTGGGGAGAGGGTGGTAATAGGGGGAGGATGGGGAAGGGAACACCCATTGAGAAGGGGAGTGGAGGGGTTAGGGGTATGTTGGCCCAGAAACTGGGAAAGGGAATAACAATAGAAATGTAAATGAGAAATACCCAAGTTAATAAAGATGAAAAATAAATAAATAAATAAATAAATAAATCCCATACCTCATGCACCACAGTAGCTTTCAGAGTAGCTGAGTCCTAGAAACACAGGTTAGAAATTCAGACCTCCAAATTCAACATTTCCACCTTTCAGTTCCTAAAGTTGTCAGTCCCCTCTATGGCAGGATTTATCCCTAAGCAGGAGAACATTGCAAAATGAAAAGTTTTGAACTTGTACTTCACTGAATCAGTATTTCTGTTTATTTTATTTAAAATATTTTTCATGCAATATTTCCCAGTCACAGCATATGAGTTTTCAGAACTTTCCAGCTCCTCCAAAATCCCCTCATATCTATATCCAATACATTTTTGTCATGTGGGAGAAAGCAAAGAAACATCTAAGAGATAATAATGAAACAAAGCATTAAATACATTGGTCCCCTAACTGTAGGATGACATCATCGTGCAGGAGAAGGCAGGTGTAAGATAGAATGAGGCCTGTCATTAGACGTGAAGGAAGGATGGGTGGGAGAAAAGTGGAACCAGGGAGAAGAGCAGGCACGATACACAGATGTGGATATTAAGATTCCTCTCTGCATATCTGCACATTGTTATGAATATCATTAAAGGATAGATGTGTAACAGGGCTTTGTATGTCTAAGTGGGCAATTATATATTATCAATTGGCAAAGGTAATTGTGCTGTGTGTTCTTTCTTGTGGTGATTTACGTTCAAGAGAGTATGTGGAAGCTGGAGACGCTAGGCCACCACAGAATTGAGATGTACATTTCTGCAAAAGTGGCAACCTCCCTTGGGAACTAGATGGATAGAGAGATTGTTACCAGGCTCAGAGGGAAGCCATCAGCAGTGTGATATGGGATGGAACAAAGCAGGTGAGATATCTACCAGATATCTTGGGGCACTATGGTGCAGGAACTAGTACATGGTAAAAAGACAGTATTTTTTATAATTTTACAGAAACAGGTGGCAAACCAACATGGTGGGCAAGAATCCACTAGTGAACCTAACAATTGAGAGGGATTTTTGTTTTCTATGTAAGAGTGGGCAAATGCCATGTTGAGTCACATGATATCCAAGCATGGGAATCTTAAACAAAGACACACAAGCAAGCTGTAGGTCCCCTGCTGTGATAAGTAGTGGCAGCTCAGGGAGGTAAAGATTAAAAGATACTTTTTTAGAGAGTTGTTTAGAAAGTCTTTGAGGATACTCATATTCCTTCCAAAGTGGGATCCATGGGAAATTTGGGTTAAAATACTAGTTAGACAGGCTGCTTCTTAATGACATGTATTATTAAAGGGGATTAGGTTTGTTTTTAAGAAGAAAGGAGTACAGAGATTGTCTGAGTCACGTTGGATTTTTACCCATGGTTCAGAACTTAGAGAAAATTAGTCACTAACTCCAAGTAGAGAATTGTGATAATTACAAGTTATTAAGGTTAAATAAAAATCTGAGCATCTGGGTAGAGAGCTTGACAGACTGATATATTTTGGGCTAAAGTCCTGGTTTGATAAGTTACGTATTGGGATTAGAATTGATAGGTGTTAATTTGATTTATGAATTACTCTGCTAAAGGCCATATGGCTCAATGATGCTGGCTAGTGAGGGTTTGTGGTTATTTTTGATGTTTACCACAACAGGAAGCTCAGATTCTCTAGCATGGGCTCTACAGGAATTTTGGATTAATTTCTCAATATGACAGATTAGAAAAGCCTAACAGGTTCATACACTATTGTTCAGATTACTTCCTTCATAAAAATTATTTAATCTTCATAATGGATACCCATACTTTGAGTCTTATGGTTATATTATTACTCTGGGAAAGAGTGCAAGATACATGCTTTTCTGGTTACAGACTAAGGAAAACAGTATTTGGGAAGAAAGCTTTTGTCTTTGTGTTTTTAAAAAATGTAATGAGGCTCTGGAAACCTCACAGAGTCATATGGATCAGATTTGATAGAGAGAGAGTGCCTGGAGAACTAAATTGAAGAGAATCAAACAAAAAGATATCTCGATTCTAAACTTTTTTCTTGAATATTATATTTTGCTGAATGTACCTATGTGAATTCCTGATCTCAAGACAAGTACATCAGGCTACAACATTTGCTCCATTTTCCCTATCCCCTACCCACCAAGGGTATCTCAACACCCACGTACAGCTTTAAAAGGTTATGGAAGTGTCATTGCCCCAATTCTCTGGAATTTGGGGGCTGAAAGTGGTTATTCTAAGGTTGTTTTTATGAGGAATTTAGAAATGGTTGTAATTGAACAAGGAGGAATTAACTAGATTGAGCTTTACAGCTATAATCTCATTTGGTAACTAAGCTAAAATCATATCTTTACTTTGGTATAGAATTTATTTGTTAAAAAAATTTAAAAGTACAAGGTTTAGAACAAGTCCTTCTATTGATCCAATCACAAATTTTTGAGTTGAGTACACATGTGAGTTAAGGGCCAAATAGGCAAATTCATGGCTCTGAGTTTGTTAGAGTACTTTCAAGATTGCATATATATATATATATATATATATATATATATATATGAACAACAATCCAGATTACTTTATATAGAAAGATGTTTTTCAAAAATATCAGAAATCCACAAAATATTAGATTTACAGTTATGTTTCTTCTGTTGAGACATATCTGCTCCTAACAGCTCCCCTTTGGCAGATTTAACAAATAAATTTAGTATTTCTACCTCCAGGTGAGGCAATACTTTGTGGCTAGGCAGCCACTGAGCAGAAGCTGCCTACTTCATCTACAGACTAACATGTTCACAAAGGGACACCTTATGCAGAATAGTTGACTGATAATTTCACCAAGTCAGAATTATCAGCCTTTCAAGATTTCTGCATTTCAAGAGTCTGTCAGTTGATTTTGGGCCAGAAGGCTGAAGATTTGTGCTTACATGTTGCCAACAGAGGACTGTGTTAGTGGAGATTTGTCTCTATGACCTCTCAGTTCTGGAAGCTGTGTTAGGCCTCCTATGTTTATAGATAATTGGTCATTCTCAGATTTCTAATGGGGTTGAAGACTGATTATAGTCTCGTAGCCTCTCAGGTAGTTTAACTTTGAAAATAGATATTTTATTAGATAGTATGCAAGCTGGCCAGGATATAACACAGATTTTAAGCCTTTCTTAACTGAAATGGATAACTAAATGTTCTGGTTAACTGATAAACTGTTGGACTGTGTGTTAGGTATATTTTATACTTTTAATTACAAAATGATAATAGTTGTGCTCAGTTTATATTTCAGAGAAAATTTCTTTTAATTAGACAGAAGTGTAAAATGTAGGATGATGTGATCACGCAGGTGAAGACAAGTAAAGATAGTATGAGGACTGTCATTGGATGAGAAGGAAGGATGGGTGGGTGAAAAATTTTAGAGAGAAGGGAGGAGACTGGAACTAGGGAGAGGAGCAGCCAAGAAAACATGGAGGCAGATGTTAAGATTTCTCTCTGCACATTTACACATTGTTATGAATATTCTTAAGGGATCGATGTGTACAGGGCTTTGTGTGTCTACGTGGACAATTGTATATTGTCAATTGGACCAGAGGTTATTGTGTTGTGTGTTCTTTCTTGTGGCGATTTAAGTGCAAGAGAGTATGTGGTAGTTGGAGACACTAGGCTGCCACAGAATTGGGATACACATTTCTGGCATGATGGCAACCTGCCTTAGGAAATAGATGGATAGAGAGATTGTTGCCACGCTTAGAGAGAAGCCAACAGCAGTGTGATATGGGATGGAACAAAGTGGGTGAGATGCTTTGCAGACTGAGATGAAGATATCTACCAGATTTCTTGGCAAAGTATGGTGCCAGACCTAGTGTGGGGTAAAAGACAGTATTGTTTATAGTTTTATAGCAACACATGAGTTCTACAGCCTTCCTTCCCCTGGAGGCCTGCTGGACCCCAGGAACCTCCAGATTAGATCACCCCTTAAGCCCGTTCCTTCCAAATCCATTAGGGGAACAACCAGAAGAGGTAAGCTGTGCTATCCCCAAAGCTCCACTATCATGCCTATAGTTCTGCCTGCCTACCAGGGGAGTCCTGCAGGAGGCCAAGAGCATTCAGGTTCATCTAGGACTTAGCCAGCAGAGGTGAGCAGTTTCTGGTTCCCTGAACTCCATTTCCAGGCTCTGATTGCCTCTCTGAGGTGTTCTGTCACAGAAAGGAACATCTAGTTTATACCAGGCACAACCAGATGGCTAAAGGACAGTATAAGGATATAATCAACAAGAGGTAGGACAATATTGCATCACCAGAACCCAGCTATCTTACTATATCAAGCCTTAGCTATCCCAACACAGGCTAAGTAGAGAAAAATGACTTTAAATGCTATCTTGTAAAAATTATAGAGGCCTTTGAAGAGGAAATGAATAAATCCCTTGAAGAAATACAGGAAAAGACTATCAAAGAGATAAGAAAAAATAAGTAGAACCTTTTAAGAACTGAAAGTGGAAATAGAAGCAATAATGGGAAACACAAACTGAAGGAATCCTAGAGATGGAAAACCTAGGAAAGACAACAGGAATTATAGATGTAAGGGTCACTAACAGAATATAAAAGATAGAGGAGAAAATCTTAGGTGTAGAAGATATGATTGAAGAAATCGATACATCAATAAAAGAAAATGCTATGTTGATAAAGATTCTGACACAAAACATACAAGAATTCTGGGACACTATGAAAAGGCCAAGGAATAAGAGGAATAAAAGAAGACTACAAGCTCCAAGGCCCAAGAAATATTTTCAACAAAATCACAGAAAAGGATTTCCCAAATCTAAAGAAAGATGTCCCTATATGTCTATAAGAAGCTCACAGAACAGCACATGCAGTGTGTCAGAAAAAAAAATCCTCCTACTGCATAAGAATCAAAACACTAGATATACAGAACAAAGGAAGAATATTAAAAACTGCAAAGAAAAAAAGGCCAAGTAACACATAAAGGTAGATCTGTCATGATTACACCTAACTTTTTATTCGTTAAGCCAGAATAGTCTGGTTATATGTCTTGCAGAAATAAGAGGCCACAGTTATCATCTTGTCATAAGAGACCACAGATTTCATTCCAGACTACTATACCCAGTAAAAGTTTCACTCACCATGGGTGGATAAAACAAAATAATCCATGACAAAAACGAATTTAACTGACCTATAGTCACAAATCCAGCTCTAAGATATTAGAAGGAAAACTCCAACCCAGGGAGGCTAACTGCACCCAAGAAAACACAAAAATAATTAACCCACACATTCCTTGGGTTTGCATTAACATCATAATTACAGGAATCAACAATCAATGGTCATTAATATCTCTCAAGGAACTCAATCCCCCCCCCCAAAAAAAGAAACAGGCTAAGAGAATGGATGAGAAAATTGGATAAAGAAAATGTGTAACATCTATACAAAAGAATATTACTCAGCTATTAAAGACAAAGGCATCATGAAATTTGCAGGCACATGGATGGGATTAGAAAATATCATCCTCCAGATCCAAAAGAACATGCATGTAGTTTATTCACTTATAGTGAATATTAACTACAAAGTATAGGATACCCACACTGCACTCCACAGACCCAAAGAAGTTAAACAAATAGGAAAGTCAAAATGAGAATGCTTGAATCTCATTTAGAACGTGGTATAAAATAGTTGTAGGAGGCAGATGGAGAAAGGAAACTGGGAGGGAGAGGGGATTGGGAGGAGAATGGGCAAGTTTCAGGATCATGTGTGGGGAGAGACAAGGAAGATGACCAGGTGACCATGAGAATGAATGGAATCTGCAGCTGGCAGGGGTAAGGGAGTGGGCGACATTTCTAAGATGTCCCAGAGATCTGGGATAGGGGGTGCTCACAACAATCAATGGGGGTGAACTTAGCCAAGACTCACAGCAGTGAGGATATAGAACCTGAAGAGGCAACCTCCTGTAGCCAGACTGGAACCCAGTGGAGTGATATAGACACTAACCCACCAACAAAATTTTTTGACCCAAAATTGATACTGCCTACAACAAATGCAAGGATGGGGGATAGGCAGAAACTGAGGTAGTGGCCAACGAGTAACTGGCCTGACATTATTAATGACACTCTGTTATGCTTTCAGACTGGATAGTACGGGTATCTTCTGAGAGGCTATACCCAACAGCTAACTCAGACAGATGCAGAGTTCCACAGCCAAATGTGGATCTTTGGGACTCTTATAGAAAGGTTGGTGGAAGGATTGAAGACCATAAATGTACAAGAACTATACCAGAACAAAAAAATAGATTGGACCAGAAAAGAATATCTTCTCTTCACATAATAATCAAAACACTAAATGTACAGAACAAAGAAAAAAATGTTAAAATCTGTAAGACAAAAGGGTCAAATAACGTATAATACCAGACTTATCAGAATTATACAAGACTACTCAATAGAGATGCTAAAAGCCAGAAGATCCTAGAAAGATATCATGCAGACCCTAAGAGGCACAGATGCTAGCCCAGATTATTATACCAGCAAAACTCTCAATCACCACAGAGAAACAAGACATTCCATGACAAAACTAAATCTAAACAATATCTTTTATTTATCTGGCCTAGAGAGGATACAAGAATGAAAACTCCAAGACAAGGAGCGTAACTACAAGCAGGAAAACACAAGAAATTAATCATCTTACAACAAACCCAAAAAAAGAGAATCACACACACACATACACACACACACACACACACACACATACACACACACCACCACCATCACCACCACCACCACCACCACCACCACCACCACCACTGCCACCACCTCCAAAAATGAACAATGGGAACTAACAATCATTTGTCTTTACTATCTCTCAATATCAATGGACATGGTACCCAATAAAAAGTCATAGGCTAACAAACTGGATACATAAACAGGATCCAGTATTTTGCTGCATACAAGAAACTCATACCATCAACAAAGATAGACAGTACCTTAGAGTAAAGGGCTGAAAATTTTTTTCCAAGCAAATGGTCCAAAGAAACAAGTTGGAGTAGCCATTTTAATAACCAATAAAGCAGACTTTCAACCAAAAGTAATCAAAAGACATGAGGAAGAACACTTCTTACTCACCAAAGGAAAAACCCACCAAGATAAACTCTCAATTCTAAACATCTATACCGCCAAAGCAAGAGCACCCACATTTGTACAGAAACTCTACTGAAGCTCAAAACACATATTAATAGTGGGAAACTTCAACCCTCACTGTCACCAATGGACAGGTCATTGAAATAAAAACTAAGCAGAAACACAGTGAAACTAACAGAAGTTATGAACCAAATGGTTCTAACATATATCTATAGAACATTTCACCTGTAAACAAAACAATATTCTAGTCAGAGAATTTAGAAAACAAACAATGCATAGACATATATCTACACGCATGCCTAAAAAGATTATACTGTTTTATCTCAGCGAGTATGAAAACATAACAATACAATAAGAATTGAAAGAATTCATATGGGTAGGCAGACCAGGAATAACAATAGGAGGGAATTAGGATTGACTTGCAATAATCAGAATTAATTCAATATTTGTATGAAACTGTCAAAGAGTAAAGTCAATAAGAGTTAAAGGAGAGAGGATACATTTTAGGTTGAAAGTTTTGTGGGTGGATTAGTGTCTATAATGCTTCACTAGGGTTCCTGTCTGGCTATAAGAGGTGGCCTCTTCAAGTTCTATATCCCCAATGTAGTAAGTTACAGCTAAGGTAACCTTCACTGATTCTTGGGTGTTTGCATTTCCAAGGTCTCTGTCTCATCCTGGAGATGCTCTCTATCTTCTCACTGCTGTCAGTTACAGATTTCTATTCATTTTAATGGCCATCTAGCCATCTCTCCTGTCCTCTATTTCCCTCCCCAAACTGCTTCACTGCTAGTTACCTCCCTCCATCTCCCTCTTATGACTATTTTATTTCTCCATCTGAACAAGACTCAAGTTTCTTCACTGGAGCCTTCTTTCCTATCAAGCTTCTTTTGGTCTGTGGAGTGGAACATAGTACCTGTATTTTATGGCTATTATCTACTTACAAGTGAGTCCACACAATACATGTCCTTTGGGGACTGGCTTACCTCACACTGGATGATATTCTCAAGTTTCATTTATATTCCTGTAAAATTCATGATGTCTTGTTTTAATAGTTGATTATTATTCCATTGTGTAGATGTTCCAAATTTTCTTTATCCATTCTTCACTTGAAGAAGGTCTTAGGTTGTTTCCAGCTTCTGGTTATTACAGATAAAGCTGCTATGAACATAGTTGAGCAAGTGACTTTCTGGAATGGGAGAGCATCTTTTGGGTATATTCTGAGATGTAGTAGCTGGGTCTTGAGGTAGAACTATTCCCAGTTTTCTGAGAAGACACCAAATCGATTTCCAAAGTGCTTATACAAGTTTACACTCCTATCAGCAGTGGAGGAGTGTTGCCCTTGCTCCACATTCTTGAAGGCATGTGCTACCTCCTGAGATTTTTTTATCTTAGCCATTCTGATGGGTATAGCCATTCTGATGTGATTCAACCTCACATTTGTTTTGTTTTCCATTTCTCTGATGACTAGGGACTCTGAACATCTCTTTAAGTTCTTCTCAGCCATTTGAAATTCTTCTGTAAAGAATTCTCTGTTTAGTTCCGTACCTCATTTTTAAAATTGGGTTATGTGGGTTATTGGTGTCTAACTTCTTCATACGTTTTGGAGATTAGCCCTCTGTCAGATTAGGGTTGGTGAATATCCTTCCGCAATCTGTGGGCTGCTGATTTGTCCTAGTGACAGTGTCCTTTGCCCTACAAACGTTTTGCCCTTTTATCAGGTCCCATTTATCAACTGTTGATTTTAGAACCTGAGCTCTTTGTGTTCTGTTCAGGAAATCCTCTCTTGAACCAATGCATTCAAGGGTATTTCCCAGTTTCTTTCCTATGAGATTTATTGTGTCAGGTTTTATTCTGAGGTCCTTGATTCACTTGAACTTTAGTTTTTTGCATAGTGTTAAGAAAGGATCTATTTTCATCTTTCTACATGTAGACATCCAGTTAGTCCAGCAACATTTGTTGAAGATGCTTTCCTTTTTCCATTGTATGGTTCTGGGTTCTTTATCAAAACACAAGTGTGGAGGAGGAAGAAGAGAGAGAGAATAGCCAACCAATAACCGGCCCAAATTCAGACCCATCCCTTGAGCAAGTACCAATCCCTAACAGTATTAATGATTCTGTGCTACGCTTGCCATCAGGACCATTTGTCCTCTGAGAGACTCTACCCAGCAGCTGACTCAGACAGATAAAGATTTCCTGAGCCAAACAGTAGATGGAGCTTGGGTACTGATATGGAAAAAATAGGAGGAAGTATTATGGCCCAGAAGGAGCAAGAACTCCACCAGAAAACCAACAGCATCAACTAACGTGGACGCTTGGGGCTCTCAGAGTCTGAACCACCAACAAAAATGTAGCCAAGCTGGATCTAGGCCTTGGTAACCTTCATATATAGCAGATGTGCAGCTTGCCCTTCATGTGGGTCCTGAACAACTGGATCAGGGACTATCCTAAAAGATGTTGCCTGTACCTGGGATATGTTCTACTAGCTGAGCATTTCCTCAAGCCTCTGAGTGGAAGTGTCCAGTCTCCCAGAGACTTGAAATGCTAGGAGGGGGAAATCACCCAGGGTGTCCCCACATACTCAGAGGAGAATGGGATGGGCTATTAGGGAAAGATTGTGAGAGGGGGTGACCTTGAGGGGGATAGTGTACATGATGTTAATTGAATAAGTAAAAAAACTTTAAATTAAATTAAAAAAGTTAAAGGTGAGGATGGCAAGATGGAGCAGTAGTTAGAAAATTTGCTACTATGCACATCAGAGCCCACAACCATCTCTAACTCCAGTTCTACAAGATCTATTTCTCGTCCCTGAAGGCACAGGCATATCCATGGTGTGTGTGTGTGTGTGTGTGTGTGTGTGTGTGTGTGTGTGTGTGTGTGTGTGTGTGTGCAGGCAAAACAACAACAATAAAATTTTTGAGAGCAGATGTGGTGACAGTTTTCTGAAGTTTCAGGGATTTTTGTACGATCCACTGACTAATATTTTAAAGATTCATGAGACTGACTTAAGAGAGGCCATTTGTGTTGGACTTTAGGAAAATGTCAATAAAATAGTGGTGCTAGGAGACAAGGCCTCTAGAGAGTAGTTAAGTTCATAGAAAAGAGACAGCCAAAAGTCATTGGTCACTGGAAATAGCAAAATTAAATTCTTGGCTTTCCAGACCTGTGCCCCAGAGGGTAATCAGCTGCTTAAACGATAATGATGTAAAAATAGGGAAATGTGCCCAACGAGCAAATATAGGACACTTCAAGCTTGTCATCTAATGACCTTCAGAGTATGCAGCCTTGGACAGAAGCTGGAGAGGGAGAACTCATTGCATTTTAAGTGTTAAGTGTTTCCAGTTCTTTGTGCTGTGTGGAGTGGCTCAGACCTTCAGTCTCCACCAGTCGCTGAGAAGCTTGAGCTGACATTCTGGGAACTTCAAAGAGAGTGCTCAGGTGAGTCTCAGAACTCTATAGACACCGCAAGAAATTGTCAAAGAAAGGTGGTCTCGGGTTCATCCTTCTGAGGTCACTGGAGAGCCAGTCCCTGTTGGTGTAGTGGGATGCCTCTGAGCTTACCTAGGCATTCAATTTCATTACAGTGTAAGAACTACCCAGTAATCTTCACAGTTAAAAGTAGTGAAAGAATGAAGGACTGTGGTGCCAAGAAATAAAGGCATTTTTGTATTAAACAAGATTTATTGTGTTTACGATAATGAGAAACATCAGTAGAAAGCATTCTTACACACTGATGAGAAATGGTTATTAAATATCACCTCTTGTATGAATGTACACACACACACACACACACACACACACACACACACACACACGGAGGGGTGATTGCTCCAATCTCTGAGAGACTCAATGTTTCTATGAGTTATTGTTCATTTTCTTTCTCTACTGAAAACGCCTAGACGGTCCTCTCTTGTATTCTCTTATGGGAGCATGTATGTATTCCTGGTTTCAAATGTACTCTTCCAGTGTATGTATTAGAGTTCTTTTACTTTCTGTTTTCACGAACTACCTGCCTTCTTCCACTTATTCCTTCATTATTCCCAGATGTATGTTTACAGTAATATTTAAAAGTTTGTTTAGTGTGCACAAATCTAGTATAATCAGGCATATTTGTGTTAAAATGTCTTCCTGCTCATCAGAAAGAATTCATTAATGTGTCATTTATTTTTGTATGTTTTTCTATCAGGCCAGTTTTACATGTTTCCAGTGTGTTTCTTCACCTTTATTATTCTTTATTGTTATTTGCATGTCTGTAATCAGATACAACTCAAAAGGAGAGGGATACCAACACTTTTATTCATTAGTTACATCATTTAAGAAACACCCATTGAGTTGAGCATATTTCAACATGCAGCTCTAGGAGATACATAAGTTTGGATAAAACTGCCTCCATGCATTTAGAGATGGTTTTAAAAATCATACTTGTTTACTTTCAGGTCTTTAAGAGTTTGGCTTTAAGTTACTTATCCCTTATAATATCATTAAATTTTTTTCTTTTAGCTATTTGGTTCATATCAAAACACACTAAATTAAAATGAATGTTATATAAAGTAAAGGGTGTCACTGAAGTCTAGAGAAGAAAACATGACAGGAGAAAAGGAGGTTCAAACTGATTCCACGTAATTCAACATGAGTGCTTAAGATCTCATGATCTGCAGTATGCCAACGGAATCACACTTTGAAACTTACACTTCCACATCTAATATTTATTTCATAGAAGTAATAAAACATTACTTTAAAAACAGTACACTTGTGATTTATTACATGTTTTTAATCTGAAATTTAGAAGAGAGGAATGTAAATTTTTACAACATATGTAAGTAATAAATATTGAAGGAAATGGCAGCACTAAATCCCATGATGTGACTATCACATGCTGTGTATTTGTGTAGAATTATCCCTCCGAATCCTATGTATATTAGAAGTTACTAGGGATAAATTAAAAGCCAGAACCAATGACAACAAATATAACACTGCATGGTATCATGATTACCCTTCCTTTCACTTTGTGCTTCCCTACCTTTAGCCACACTAAAGAAAACATGTCATTCTAAAACATTGTAGGATTGTGGACATGGTAATAAGAAAAAATGAGATAGAGGACACATAAGAAAATGTTGTAGAGAATGGTAATGTGATTGAGATACTCTATATAAAAATGCATATATGTCACAATGAATCACCACACTTTGAATAAATAAAAGTAGTGATGATACTAGATAAAACAAAAAGATCTCCATAATCTCAATGTACCAAGGAAAAATGATTAGATAATGCTGCCCCTTTTTTGTTTTAGGGGTTCTTAGTATGTCTTAAAGTATCTCTCTACATATTATGTGTGCATCCTTGCTCAAACATTGTGTATGAAATGCTCCAGTAGGATTCTAGGCCTGTCATTATGCTTTATATATCTCCTCCAATTTGATTTTCTACTTCTCTGCCTATCTTCTGAATAAGACTAATTAAGAGTCCCAGACATCTGAAAATGAATGTTCATAGTACAGTTTAGCTATTTCACACCATGTAGACGACTGTATCTTTTTCATGGATTTATAATTGTACCCATGCTGAAGTAATAATTTTGCTTTTACATTAAACCATAATTCTCAATGTGAAGCAATTTCACTCTTCAATGTCTATAACTGCACATCTGCCATATAGGGAGGTTTCATTAGAAGCTAGGTTGATTCTAAGCATCCTATGATACACACAACATCCCACGACATAGATTGATATGTTCAGAATGTTACCTGGTTACTATGTAGAAAGTCCTGGGTATGATTTTTCCAAAATGCATAAATCACAGATATAGGCACACATATGCATGACAGACACTAAAGGCAGCTTCAAGCTTCTATTTAAGTTATACCCACTGTAATATTCTTCAGCCCATTGGCACTGTTTGTCCTGTTATAAGGTAGTTGCCTTAAAATAGTTTTAGCTGTTATTCTATTTCTCTATCCTCTCTCTCTCTCTCTCTCTCTCTCTCTCTCTCTCTCTCTCTCTCTCTGAGTGTGTGTGTGAGTGTGTGTGTTATGTCTCTGTGTTTCTCTGTCTCTCTGTCTCTGTCTGTCTCTGTCTCTGTCACACACACATACACACACACACACATACGCACACACACACATGCACACACACACAAACACACTGTGAAAAGGGTGAATTTTACTAAAAGGGTGAAATCTGCTGAACCTACACATGGACAAATAAATGTCATACCATCACTCCAAAGGCAGTAAACATGATTCCTTTGCTTTCCTATATTCTTTTCATGCATATACATGAAGGACTTTTTGTTTGTTATCAATCTCTAAAAAGTCTCTAAGCACTGCCTGAACCATATTTAGAACTAATATTATGTATTCATAATACTTTATCATTGAAATTGTAGAATACATGGAAAGGTTCAGAGAGTAAAAGGAATGTCTATCAAGATTACCATCAGAGCCTCCTTAAGGAAAACAATTGCATGCAAACAATTCAGAAGTCGATGTATTAAAAATATAAAATGTATGTCATCTATACTAATGTGAGAAGAAGAGTCACATTAGCTTGCTTTAATCTCCTGTCACATTCACATATGAATGATGGAAACAGGGAACAACACAAGAAGAATTTCAAGTTTTTTTCTTCTTGGATTTTCAGAAAACCCACACCTTCAATTCCTCATTTTTGCACTGTTCCTGTCCATGTACCTGGTAACAGTGCTTGGGAACCTGCTTATCATCATGGCCATCATCACACAGTCTCACCTGCATTCACCCATGTACTTCTTCCTTGCTAACCTGTCCTTTGTGGACATCTGTTTCACCTCCACCACCATCCCAAAGATGCTGGTAAATATACACACCCAGAGCAAGACCATCACCTATGTACACTGTATTAGCCAGATGTGTATCTTCTTGGTTTTTGGTGAACTGGACAACTTTCTCCTGGCTGTGATGGCCTATGACCGATATGTGGCTATCTGTCACCCACTGTATTACACAGTCATTGTGAACCACCGGCTCTGTATCCTGCTGCTTCTACTGTCCTGGGATGTTAGCATCCTACATGCCTTATTACAGAGCTTAATGGTGCTACAGTTGACCTTCTGTGGAGATGTGAAAATCCCTCACTTCTTCTGTGAGCTTAATCAGCTGTCCCAACTCACCTGTTCAGACAACTTTCCAAGTCACCTCATAATGAATCTTACACCTGTTATGTTGGGAGCCATTTCCCTAAGTGGTATCCTTTACTCTTATTTCAAGATAGTGTCCTCCATACGTTCTATCTCCTCAGTTCAGGGGAAGCACAAGGCATTTTCTACATGTGCCTCTCACCTTTCCATTGTCTCCTTATTTTATAGTACAGGCATCGGAGTATACATCAGTTCTGCTGTGGCCAAAGCTCACATTTTGCTGCAAGAGTTTCAGTCATGTATACTGTGATCATCCCCATGCTGAACCCCTTCATTTATAGTCTAAGGAATAAAGATGTGAAGAGAGCTCTGGAAAGACTGTTAGAAGGAAAACTGTAGCGTATATCATTGGACTGGATGAAGTTCCCATGATTGCAGAGGGTGAAGCTACAGACCCAGAAAATTGGGCTCTGTCTTCAGATCACACAGGGATAGATACATTTTGTGGAGAGTCTGGAGAGATTGTTCAAAGGTAGAGGAATACTTGCTGCTCTCCGGAAGACCAAAATTTAGTTCCTGGGAGCCATAATCATGGCTCATGACTGCATGCAAATCAAGCTCTAAGGGATTAAATACTCTCTTCTCACCTTTCTAGATACCTAAACTAACAGGCACAATACCACACACACATATGGATGAGTAAAAATAAAATAGATCTTATGATTGTACATAAATATTCCCAGGAGTTTCCATTTCTCTCATTCTGGCTGTCGACATGATACAAACAAGCCACATTACTAATATATTTGTTCTCTCTGTTATGCAACAATTTTCTCATCTATAGTTGTCCTGGATTCCCAGAGTTATTCCAAACACAGGACTGAAATTATATAGGTCAGCAACACTTAAAAATCATTCCTTTACATGTGATATATATTCTATAGAGTAATATTTATTTTGTGCTGTTTTGCTACCATATAAACAAGTATGGCTGTGTAAGGAAGTGGGGCAAGGCTTGACAACTAATGCTGTTTCATTCACTGTAGTGGCAGAAAATCTAAAGGCTGAAGTTTCAAAGGCTGAGCCTGCTGTCATTACAATGGCAACATCTTAACTTTATGCTGATAGTGTGGACTTTGGTTATTAAAGTGCTTTTTAACACCTGGTTAAAGTTTTACCCATTTTATTAACTCTTTGTTTCATAAACGTATTTGTGGACTTTCCTATCACGATTTAATTCGAAGACATGACCAACTCAGCGTAATGAGCTTGTGGATTAAATTACAATCCTTTTCAATTGTTTGAGTTCTATTATGGGTATTGTGAGCTCCTTTTGGCTAATATTCTCTTTTCAGTGTGTACACACCATGTGTGTTCTTTTGTGACTGGATGACCTCATTCAGAATCATATTTTGATTGTTTCCTTTATTGTATATTTTTATTTATGTTTCAAATGTATCCCCTTTCCCAGTTGAACCTCCATCCAATCCACTCACTTCCTGCCTCCATGACAACGTTCCCCCACTGACCCACCCAATCCCTCATGCATCCCTGATCATCAACCCTTCAAAAGACCAAAGGGAAGCTCCTCTTGTTGATGCCTGACAAGGCCAATCCTCTGTGCTACATATGCGGCTGGAGCCATGAGTCACTCCATGTGTACACATTGGTTGGTGGTGTAGTACCTGAGAGTACTGGGATGTCTGGTTGATTGACATTATTCTTGTTCCTATAGGGTTGAAAGCCCACTCAGTTACCTCTGTCCTTTCTCTAACTCCTTCATTTGGGAACCCATTTTCAGTACAATGGTTGGTTCTGAGCATACGCCTCTGTATGTGTCAGGCTGTGGCAGAGTCTCTCAGGGAAAAACTATATCAGGCTCCTGTCAGCATGCACCTACCTCTTAACATCCCCCAAAATGACTGGAGTTGGTGACTGCATGTGGGATGGATCCCCATGTGTGGCACTACCTGAATCGCCTTTCCTTCAGTCTCTGCTCCATACTGTGCTTCCATATTTCCTCCCATGAGTATTTTGTACCCTCTTCTAAGAAGTACTAAGGAATCCACAATTTTGTCTTTCTTCTTCTTGATCTTCTTCTGGTCTGTAAATTGTATCTTTGATATTCCAATCAATGGGGCTAAAATATTCACTTATCAGTGAGTATGTATCATGTGTATTCTTTTGTGATTAGGTTGCCTCACTAAGGATGAGATTCTCTAGTTCCATCCACTTGCCTAAAAATTTCAAGAAGGCATTGTTTTTAATAGCTGACTAGTACTCCATTAAGTAAATAGAGTACCACAATTTCTGTATCCATTCTTGTATTGAAAGACATCTGGTTTCTTTCCAACTTCTGGTTATTATAAATAAGACTGCTATGAACATAGTGGAGAATGTGTCCTTGTTACATTTTCAAGCATCTTTTGGATATATGCCCATGAGTGGTATACCTGGGTCCTCAGGTAGTACTATATCCAATTTTCTGAGGAACCTCCAGACTGATTTCCAGAGTGGTTGTACCTGTTTGAAGTCCTGCCAACAAAGGAGAAGTGCTCACCTTTCTCCACATCCTAGCCAGCATCTGCTGTCACCAGAGTTTTTGATCTATACCATTCTTACTGGTGTGAGATGGGATCTCAGGGTTGATTTGATTTGCATTTCCTTGATAAATAAGGATGTTGAACATTTTTAGGTGCTTCATGGCCATTACACATTTCTCCATTGAGAATTTTTTGATTAGCTCTGTATCCCATTTTTAATATGGTTATGTGATTCTGTGGATTCTAACTTAAGTTCTTTGTAAATATTGATTAGCCCTCAATCAGATGTAGGACTAGTAAAGATCTTTTCCCAATTTGTTGGTTGCTGTTTTGTCCTAATGAAAATGTCTTTGTCTTACAGAAACTTTGCAGTTTTATGAGGTCCCATTTGTCGATTCTTGATCTTAGAGTGTAAGACATTGATGCCCTATTCAGGAAATTTTACCCAGTGCCTATGTGTTTGAGACACTTCCCCACTTTTTATCAGTTTCAGTGTATCTGGTTGTATGTGGAAGTTTTGGTCCACTTGGACTTGAGCTTTGTACAAGGAAATAAGTATGTATTGATTTCGATTCTTCTACATGATGAGTGCCAGTTGAACCAGCACCATTTGTAGAAAATGCTTTCTTTGTTCAACAAAAAGGTTTTAGCCTTTTGTCAAAATTCAAGTGAAGATCAGTGTGTGGCTTCATTTAGGGGTCTTCAATTCTATTCCACTAAACTACCTGCCTGTCTCTGTACCAATGCACTGCAGTATTTATCATTATTGCTCTGTAATAAAACTTGAAGTCAGGGAAATGATTCCTCCAGAAATACTTTTATTGTTGATGATAGTTTTTCCTATCCTGGATTTTTTGTTATTCCAAATGAATTTGCAAATTGCTCTTTCTAACTCTATGGAGAATTGAGTTGGAATTTTGATGGGCATTGCATTGAATCTGTATAATGCTTTTGGCAAAATGGCCATATTTTACTATATTAATCCTGCCAGTCCATGAGCATGAGAGGTCTTTACCTCTGCTGAAACCATCTTCGATTTATTTCTTCAAAGACTTGAAGTTCTTGTCATACAGATCTTTCACTTGCTTGATTAGAGTCACACAGAGGTATTTTATGTTATTTGGGACTATTTTGAAGGGTGTCATTTCCCTAATTTCTTTCTCAGTCTGTTTATTCGTTGAGTAGAGGAAGGCTACTGATTTGTTTGAGTTAATTTTATACCCAATTACTTCACTGAAGATGTTTATTAGGCTTAGGATTTCTCTAATGGAACTTTTGGGGTCACTTAAGTGTAGAATCATATCATCTGCAAATATTGATATTTTGACTTCTTCCTTTCCAGTTAGTATCCCTTTTCCCTCATTTTGTTCTCTGATTGCTCTGGCTAGGACTTCATGTAGTATACTGAATAAGTAGGGAGAGAAGGGGCAGCCCTGTGTAGTCCCTGAATTTAGCAGATTGCTTCAAGATTCTCTCCATTTAGTTGATGTTGGCTACTGGTTTGCTATATATTCCTTTTACTATGTTTAGGTATGTACCTTGAATTCCTGATCATTCCAAGTCTTTTAACAGGAAGGGGTGTTGAAAGTTTCAAATGCTTTCTTGGCATCTAATGAGATTATCATGTCATTTTTTTCTTTGAGTTAGTTTACATAGTGGATTATGTTGATGGATTTTCATATATTGAACCATCCCTGTATCCCTGGGTTGAAGCCTGGGTGATCATGATGGATGATCATTTTGTTCTGTTCTTGTATTCAGTTTAGGAAATTTTTATTGAATATTTTTTCCTTGATATTCATAAGGGAAATTGGTCTGAATTTGTCTTTCTTTGTTGGGTCTTTTTGTGGTGTAGGTATACCCATAATTGTGGCATCATAGAAGGAATTTGGCAGTACTCCATCTGTTTCAATTTTGTGGAATGGTTTAGACAGTATTTGTATGAGGTCTTCTACAAAGGTCTGACAGAATTCTGCACCAAACATATCAGGTCCTGTGCTTTTTTTGGTTGGGAGACTTTCACAACTGCTGCTATTTCTTTAGGCGTTATGGGTCTGTGTAGATGGTTTATCCTGATTTAACTTTGTTACCTAGTACTATCCACTTCATCAAGATTTTCCAGTTTTTTGCATATAGACTTTTGTAGTAGGATCTGATGATTTTCTCAATTTCCTCAGAGTCTGATATTTTGTCCCCCTTTTCATTTCTGATTTTGTTAATTTGGATACTCTCTGTGCCCTCTAGTTAGTCTGGCTAAAGGTTTATCCACCTCGTTGATTTTCTCAGAGAACCAGCTTCTAGTTTTGTTGATTCTTTGTATAGTCCTTTTTGTTTCTACTTGGTTGATTTCAGCCCTGAGTTTGATTATTTCCTGCATTCTACTCCCCCTTTGTGTATTTGCTTCTTTTTGTTCTACAGATTTTAGGTGTGCTGTCAAGGTTATAGTATATGCTCTCTTCAGCTTCTTTTTGGAGACACTGAGAACTATGAGTTTTTCTCTTCACACTGCTTTCATTGTGCCCCATAATTTTGGGTATGCTGTGCCTTCATTTTCATTAAATTCTAAAAAGTCTTTAATTCCTTTCTTTATTTCGTCCTTGACCAAGATATCATTGAGTCGAGCATTGTTCAGTGTCCTTGTGTACGTGGACTTTATTTCACTTTCTTGTTATTAAAAACAAGCCTTAGTTCAAGGTGTTCTCACAGGATGCATGGGATTATCTCAATCTTCATGTATCTGTTAAGGCTTGTTTTTGTGACAGATTATATGGTCAATTTTGGAGAAGGTACCATGAGGTGCTTCCTTTTGTTTTAAGATGAATTGTTCTATAAAAATCTGTTAAATCCATTTGATTCACAATATTTGTTACTTTCTGTATGCCTGTGTTTAGTTTCTGTTTCCATGTTTTGTCCATTGCTGAGAAAGGCATGTTGAAATCTCCCATATTGTGTGAGGTTCAATGTGTACTTTGACCTTTAGTCTTGTTTCCTGTATTAATGTAGGTGCCCTTGCATTTGGAGCATAGATATTAGGGATTGAGAGTTCATCTTGGTGGATTTTTCTTTTGATCAATATGAAGTGTCCTTCCTTATGATTTTTGATAACTTTTGTTGAAAGTCGTTTTTTTTTTTTTTTTCAATATTAACATGGCTTCTCCAACTTGTTTCCTGGGACCATTTGCTTGAAAATTGTTTTCCAGCCTTTGACCCTGAGGTAGTTAATGTCTTTGTCACTGAGATGTGTTTCCTCTATGCAGCAAAATGTTTGGTCCTCTTTGCATATTCAGTCTATTAGTCTATATCTTTTTATTGGGGAACTAAGTCTATTGATATTAGGAAATATAAAGTAATAGTGATTGTTGTTTCCTGGTATTTTTGTTAGAGTTGGAATTAGGTTTGTGTGTTTCTCTTCTTTAGGGTTTGTTGAAAGAATATTTCGTTTTTGCTTTTCCTAGGGTCTAATTTCCCTCTATGTGGTAGAATTTTCCATCTATTATTCTTTGTAGGGCAGGATTTGTAGATAGATATTCTGTCAATTTTGTTTTGTCATGGAATATCTTGGGTCTCCATTTATGTTAATTGAGAGTTTTGCTAGATACAGTAGCCTAGGCTGGCACTTGTGTTCTCATAGGCTCTGTACGACATCTGCCCAGGATCTTCTGATTTTCACAGTCTCTGATGAGAAGTCTGGTGTAATTCTGATAGGTCTGCCTTTATATATTACTTGACCTTTTTCCGTTACTGCTTTTAATATTCTTTGTTTGTTTTTTGTATTTGGTGTGACAGTAGGAATTTCTTTTCTCGACCAATCTATTTGGTGTACTGTAGGCTTCTTTTATATTTATGGGCATCTATTTCTTTAGGTTAAGGATGTTTCCTTCAATAATATTGTTGAATATATTTCCTGTGGGATGACGTCATAAAGGTGATGCAAGTACAAGATAGAATGAGGCCTGTCATTGGACAAGAAGGAAGGATGGGCAGGATAAAAGTTCAAGGGAAGAAGAGGAGACTGGAATGGAAATGAAGGGAGAATGAAGAAGACGAGAGAGAAGTCACCGAGAGAACATGATGTTAAGATTTCACACTGTACATTTACAGGTTGTTATGAACGTTCTTAAGGGATGGATGTGTACAGGGCTTTGTACATTTAGGTGTATAATTGTATCTTATCAATTGGATCAGAGGTTATTGGGTTATGTGTTCTTTCTTGTGGTGAATTTAGTTGGGAGGGTTTGGGTCAGCAGATACACTGGGCCACCACAGAGTTGGGATGTGTGTTTCTGGCACGATATCTACCAGATATCTTAGGGCACTGTGATGCTGGATCTGGAATGGATAAAAGATAGCCCTTTTTTATAATTTTAAAGCAACAGATGGCACCCAATGTGGGGCGCCATCTATTCTTCTAAAATTATAAAAAATAGAATTTTAAAACAACAGATGGTGAACCAACCTGTGGGCCAGAGTCCATCAGTAATTCTGAGTTGAGAGAAAGTTTTGTTTTCTAAGTAAGAGGAGGCCAGAGCCCCATTGAGTCATGTGATGCCTCAAGTGCAGGGGACTTTAAACAAAGAAACCGAAACAGTAAGAGCTGGCAAGGTGTACATTCCCTGCTGTGTGATAAGTAGTTATAGCTCAGAGATAAAAGCTGCTTTTTAAAGAAAGCCTTTCAGAATACTTATATTTCTTCTAATGTGGGCTCCATGGGAATTTTGGATTGAAACTTAGTTAGACAAGCTACTGCTTTTTTTTTTTAAGTTCCATTGTAACTATTTTTTCTTTATTAGCTTGAGTATTTCTTATTTACATTTCGATTGTTATACCCTTTCCCAGTTTCCCAGCCAACATCCCCCAACTTCTTAATGTAAGGTAATATTAAAAGGTAATTTAAGTTTGTTTTTAAGAAGAGAATACAGGCAGTTCCTCTGGTTAGGCCCTCGTGAGAGAGCCTGTGCTGAGAAAAAACGAGCTGCA
>NC_046154.1:156792062-156882943 GCF_011064425.1 Rattus rattus | reverse complement strand
AAAAAAAAAAAAAAAAAGAAAAGAAAAAGAATATGAAGTGTCCTTCCTTATCTTTTGATGACTTGCTGAAAATCCATTTATTCGATATTAGAATGGCTATCCAGCTTGCTTCTTCAAACCATTTATTTGGGGTTGTTTTCAGCCTTTAACAGGAGGTAGTGTCTGTCTTGTCTCTGAGGTGTGTTTCCCAGCCGCAAAGGTCCTCATTGTCACATCCAGTTTGTTAATCTGTGCCTTTTATTAGTATTAAGTCATTATTGAGAGATATAAGAATAGATTGCTGCTTTCGTTACACCTGTTTGGAGGTGAGATTATTTGTGCTTGTCTTCCCTCTTGTTTTGCTGCAAAAACTACAGTTTTTGCTTTTCCAGGGTAGCTGTCTCTATGTTTGGCTTTTGCCATTTCATCCTTGGAGGCTGATTTACTTTTGCTTGCTTTTGTACTTGGTGTTTTAACCATTATGTGAAGGAGGAGTTTCTTTTCTGGTCCAATCTATTTGGAGTTCTGTAGACTTCTTGTACGTTTATGGGCATTTCTTTCTTAGGGAGTGCCCACTTGTCTGGGCGGTGAGCTCTCTCTCCCATGGGGTTTGGGAGCAGGGACTTGTGGGCCGGGATCAGGGAGCATAGGTTAGTCTTTAAGATATTTGTCTTTGTTAGATTATTTCAATTAGATACAAACTAGAGTCCTCTGCGAAGAGGCAAACTCACCTGAGGAAATGAACTCCACTTCCTGTATGTAAGCCACAGTAGCTTTTCCTTGGTTAATGATGTAGAAGGGTCTACCCCACTGTGGCCAGTGCTACCTCTGGGCAGGTAGTTCTGATTTGTGTAAGAAGGGCAGCTGAGCAAATCATGCTGAGCAAGCCAGGAAGCAGCATCCCTTTATTGCTTCTGCTTCAGTTCCTGCATTGAATGCCTACCCTGACTTCTCTTCATGGTGCAGTGTAATCAAAATGTGTAAGCCAAATAAACTCTTTTCTTCTTAAGTTGCTTTTGGTTATGGTGTTTTATCACATCAGTAGAATACAAACTGAGATGTTATTCATGTTATATACTTCTAAAATGTTTAATTTCCCCCCACATATCTTTTGTTGGTGTGTCCAGATTTATTCTCTATTGTTTTTTTTTATTCTCTATTGTTTGAGAATCTACAAGATATGTGGTTGAATTCTACTCCTTTTAAATTTGTTAACTTGTTATAGGATACAGAATGTGACCTGTTTTTGTGAGACTTGCATAGCTTCTTCTGGTACTATGCAAGCTAGTCCTTAGGGAGGAGTCTCTCGGCTAATTACAGCTTGGTTCCTCACTTCCTGTGTCTGAAGTGTGCATTGTCTTCAGCAACTAGGAGTTGCTAAGAAGTTCTAGGAGGCAACTATGGGCAATGGCAATGGCCTGTATTATTTTGGTAATCTCTTTGACTTCCCTGTTTTCAGTGCCTTTTTAAAGAATATTTTTACTAACTCTTTGAGAATTTCATACAGTGTATTTTGATCATATTCATTCCCTAGTCCCCCAAATATGACCCTACTTCTGTATCCAGAAAATTTTGTCCCCCCCCCTCCTCTCCCCTTCTCTCCATCTCTCTGTCTCCATTTTGAGTCAAACTTGTGTTGACCAAATACTCTTGGGGTTGGGGCCTGCCCTAGAGAGTGGTTGACCATCCAGGGTTTCACCCTTAAAGGGAACTCAATCTTGCTCTTTGAGCAGCTATCAAATGCAATGGCTCCTCAAGTAGGGCTAGGATTTTGGGCCTAACCTCAGAGGCTCCCTTAGAGGAAACAAAATTTTCATTTCCAAGTGGTTATAAACTGGAGATAGCTTCTAGCTTAGGGAATGGGGCCTGCATCCATTTCTCCTTTGAGCTTTAAGGACACCATCTGGAACACATCCTTGCAGTCCCTGTGCATCTCCCTCCCCACTTGAACCTCCCATTTAAGTTCTCCTCCTCCATCCATCTATAACTCTTGATCTATTTTCCTTTCCTATGGACTTCTATTTCACCCTAGTCCCTTGCTGTATACCTTACCTCTGTATTTCTATGGATTGTAGCTCATGCATCATTGACCTAACAGCTAACATCCATGTATAAGTGAATACATACCATATTTGTCTTTCTGGGTCTGAGTTACATGACTCAGGATGAGTTTTCCTAGTTGTAATTACTTACCTATGAGTTTCATTTTTAAGAAGCTTTATTTTTAGTTTTTATTCTTATAAATTCCCCCCCTCTATACCTTCTAGTTCTTCCCTATCTCCCCTCCTCTCCAGATTCACTCGCTCTCTGTCTCTCATTTGAAAAGAACAGGCTTCTAAGAGATAATAATCAAACATAACAAAATAAAAAATAAGAGAAAGAAAAACCCATCACATTGAGGCTAGACAAGCCAACAGAAGGAAAGAGCTTCAAGAGCAGGCAGAAGAACCAAGAGACCTGCTTGTTCATAAACTCAGGAGTCATATAAAAATACTAAGCTGAAAGCTATAATATATACTCGGGGGACTTGGTAGCAATCCATGTAGGTCCTGTGCAGGCTGCTTCTGTCTCCAACAGTTCATATGTGTTCAGCTTAGTTGATTCAGAGGGTCTTGTTCTCCTGGTGTCCTTCATCCTCTTTGGATCCTTGTCTTTTCACCTCCTCATTTGTGGGGGTTCCCTGAACTCTGAGAGGAGGGATTTGATGAAGACGTCCCATTTAGATCCTTCACATAAAATCTGGCTGTGGGTCTCTGCAATTGTTCCCATCTGCTGCTGGAGAAACTTCTTGATGATGGCTGAGTAAGGTACTGATCTATGAGTACAGCAGAATATCACTAGAGTCATATTGATACTTTTTTAGTAGTGTTTAGTTTTATCCTAAGTCTCAGGGCTATCTAGTCTGTGATGCTTAGTTACTCAAGTAGTGTTGGTTATAGGTTCCATCTCATGGAGTGGGCCTTTAGTCAAATCAGATATTTTCTGGCTAGTCCCACAAGTTCTGTGCCACCATTGCCCTAGCATGTCTTCAGGGAGGACAGATTGTAGGTCAGAGTGTTTTTTTCTTTTTTGGCTGTGTTGATGCAATGTTTCTCTTTTGGTAGCCCACAAAGTATCTTCCCATACTAAAGAGAACAATAGGGGGGAAGATTTTATGTAGGCTCCATCTTGACTTCTCCATTTCAATGAGTTGCATGGGTATTGTCCATAGCAATGGAGCCCTTGCTGTCAATTTGTGGAGAGCAACTCACTGTCTTAGCAATATCCTGGGATGTTTGGGGGATGTCCATGGGTCCCCCCTGGCCAACAATTCAAATGAATGTAACCCAGTCTTGCCACTGGAAGCCTTGTTTGTGAAAAGAGATGGCCAGTTGAGATTCTGTATCTCCAGAAATACAGATCCAACTCGAATGAAGGACACTGGGAGAACAAGACCCTCTGAACCAACTAAGCTGAACATATATGAACTCTCAGAGACAGAAGCAGCATTCATTTGGATAGGAGACTTAATTAGAGTTTTTATTTAACTAGAAGCTATTAGTCTATTTAAATTGCTTATTCGATCTTGATTTAACTTTGGTAGGTGGTGTCTATTGAACAAATTACCCATTTTTCTCTTAGATTTTCTATTTGGTGGACTATATGTCTTTAAAGTATGTCTTTATGATTCTCTGGATTTCCTCAGTGTCTGTTGTCATGATCCCCCCTCATCTCTAATTTTGTTTCTTTGGATCTTTTCTCTCCACCTTTTACTTACCTTGGATAAGGGCTTGTCAATCTTATTAATTCTCTCAGAGAATCCTTTTTTCTTTTCACTGATTCTTTGTATTTTTTGCATTTGTTTCAATTTTATTGATTTCATCCCTGAGTTTATTTCTTGTTGTCTACTCCTTATGGCTGTTATTCCTTCCTATTCTTTTTAACTAGGGCTTTCATTGTACCATTACATTACTAGTATGCTATTGCTTCAAAACTTTTATGTACTTAATTCTATGCAATTACCTCTTAGAACTGCCTTCATTGTGTCTCATGAGTTTGGATATGCTGTGTTTTCAATTTCATTCAATTCTGCAAAGTCTTCATTTTTTAAAAATTTCTTCTTATGGAGCTTAATTATTATCTAGGGTCCTTTCATATTAGTTAGAAAGATACCCTTGTCATTGTTGATTTTGCAGCTTTAGTGGCAATATATTCTCAACTTACTTTTTCTTGGAATTTAAAAGATTTTCCATCATTAAAGTAATTACATTTGTTGCGATAAGAATGCTAACTAACATCTCAACTCCCCTACTAGATTTAATGTACAATACAACTATGTTAATTGTAGGAACAAAAGGTTTTCTAACTTCAAGATGCATATTGATCAACTGATGCCTGTTCCCACTGAATAGCAGATCCTTATTTCTCACTTCTTCAGCTATGTCTTACTTAGGGTTTACATTGCTGTGATAAGGACCATGACCAGAGGCAATTTGGGGAGAAGAGGCTTTATATCAACTTATATGTCCTGATCACAGTCCATCATAAAAGAAAGACAGGGCAGGAACCTAGAGGCAGTTACTGGAACAGAAGTCTTGGAGCAGTGTTGCTTACTACTGCCTGGATCATCATTCCTTGCTCAGCCTGTCTTTTCAGGACAATTCAGGACCACCTGGCCAGGGTTTGCACTGTCCATATCAATAATTAATCAAGAAAAAGACACATAGGCCTGCATACAGTTCACTGGTGTGTTTGGATATTCCATGTTTTTTTTGGTGGGAGAATTGGGCTCCGATGATGTCATGTAGTCTTGGTTTCTGTTGCTTGGGTTCCTGCGCTTGCCTCTCGCCATCAGATTATCTCTAGTGTTACTTTGTTCTGCTATTTCTACAGTGGCTAGACTGTCCTATAAGCCTGTGTGTCAGGAGTGCTGTAGACCTGTTTTACTCTTTTCTTTCAGCCAGTTATGGGGACAGAGTGTTCTGCTTTCGGGTGTGGCTCTCTGCGGTGGCAGCAACCAGGAAGATCTGCGCCGCCCCTTCCGGGAGTCTCCGTGCACCAGGGTTCCAGATGTATTTTGGTGTTTTCCTCTGGAATCAGTAATGTGTGCAGAGAGCAGTCTCTTCTGGTTTCACAGGCGTGTCTGCCTCTCTGAAGGTTTAGCTCTCCCTCCCACGGGATTTGGGTGCAGAGAACTGTTTATCTGGTCTGTCCTTCAGGTTCCGGCGGTGTCTCATGCAGGGGTCCTGCCGCTCCTGGGCCCTCTCCCACGGGCCCAGAGGCCTTATACAGTTTCCTCTTGGGCCAGGGATGTGGGCAGGGGTGGGCAGTGTTGGTGGTCTCTTCCGCTCTGCAGCCTCAGGAGTGCCCACCTGACCAGGTGGTGAGTTCTCTCTCCCATGGGTTCTGGGAGCAGAGAGCTGCTGCAGGCCGGGATCCGAGGGTGTGGGACTTCCGGTAAACACAGGACGTGTCCGGTCCTAGAGGAATTCTGCCTCCGTGTGTCCCGAGATCACCAGGCCGCTTTCTTGCAGCAGAAAAGTTGGTCTTACCTGTGGTCCTGAGGCTCAAGTTCGCTCGCGGGGTGCTGCCCACGGGCTCTCTGTGGTGGCAGCAACCGCTTCACTCCTTCTTTAAAAGGGGAAAATGAATACCCTTGGGAGGGAATAGGGAGGCAAAGTTTAGAATGGAGGGAGAAGGAATACCCATTCAGGGCCTGCCCCATGTGTAGCCCATACATATACATCCACCAAACTCATAAGATGAATGAAGCAAAGACGTGCAGGCCGACAGGAACCGGATGTAGATCTCTCCCAAAGACATAGCCAGAATACAGCAAATACATAGGCGAATGCCATCATAAACCACTGAACTGAGAACGGGACCTCCGTTGAACGAATCATAGAAAGGACTGGAAGAGCTTGAAGGGGCTTGAGACCCCATATGAACAACAATGTCAACAAACCAGAACTTCCCGGGACTAAGTCACTACCCAAAGACTATACATGGACTGACCCTGGACTCCAACCTCATAGGTAGCAATGAATAGTAAGAGCACCAGTGGAAGGGGAAGCCCTTGGTCCTGCCAAGACTGAACCCCCAGTGAACGTGATTGTTGGGGGGGAGGGCGTTAATGGGGGGAGAATTGGGAGGGGAACACCCATAGAGAAGGGGAGGTGGAGGGGTTAAGGTGATGTTGGCCCGGAATCCGGGAAAGGGAATAACATTTGAAATGTAAATAAGAAATAGCCAATTTAATAAAGATGGGAAAAAAATAAAGTAAACAATTCAATAAAAAAAAAGAAAGTCTAACAACAGTGTAGAGGTAAATCAAAAGAATTTTAATATTTAAGGTTGACCAAACTCACTATATGTCCTGGAATTTTACAAGAACTTTCGTGAATTAAGATTTTTAATGTGCAAAAAAACTGAGGGATGAGATACATAGGCAACTTTGGCTCTGATGGGAAGCTCAGCAATGAAATGGTGTGGGCAGTACAGCACAAAGCTGATTTTAATGCCAAGGTTGCATTCTCTAGTGATCAACAGAGAACCTGGCAGTGTGAAACAGAGGGGAGATAAAGACACCTCACACCAAGACCATAGGTAGGAGAGGTAGGAAGAGAAATTGTAAAAACACCTAAGCTTAGATCAAGAGGACATTGCCAAACACATTGAATACAGACCTGACAGGAAAGGCTGAATTAACTCTGAGAATGTCAGCTTATCTTAGGCCAGGTTAATAGATACATGTTCCATTGACTAAAGTAAACATATGAGGGAATAATGGCCTAGAAAGGCGAGAAATAATGTGACCGCTTATATTCTAGTTACCAGTTGTGTTTTATTAGAATTTAAAATCAGAGGAAAGAAATGAAGAAGATTCTACTTTGATTCGAGTAGGTAATGCATGAGATTTCGACAAATGCATACTCATTTTAGGAATTATTTACTGACTGGCAACTATATGCTAGACACTGACTTCTGTTGTGGAGAGACAGATTGACAATCAAAATCCATCTTGAGGAACAAGCAAATATCAGAGTTGACAAGACATGATAAAACTCCTTTGAAAATAAACAAAGCACAGTGAAGAGTCAGCTGGGAATATTGGGACAGATAAATTACTAATCATTAGCTTTGTTCGCAGCTGTGATGACTCTTGTCAGTCAGTGTCCTATGGCAGCACCTGTGCTACTTAATGAGTTGTCATGAGGGTCATTACAAATGTTCTAGACATCACTGTGATGTTTTGTTTATCTCAGTGTACTTAATATATTACCTTTTGTGCATGAGTTAAGCATGGAGAGATTTGAAATGATTTTGCAAAGGTTCTCCAGCATTTGTTATAAACCCTGTCTATCACTTCATTTTCCTCATCTCTCTGCCCATTTCATCATTAAATATCAAAGAAAATTGTAACATCTCAAGTTTCACTTCATATATATCAATATTTATTATAGATTTAAATTTCTTAACCTAACATTGTTATTGATTCTCTGGGAGCTTCACATCATTAACCGCAATCACACTCACTTCCCAGTCTTTTCTGATCCACTTCCTTACACTTGTGACACCACCACACCCAAAAAAGTAAAAATAAAAATAAGAGTCAAGAAAAAAAAAGAAATACCCAATTTAATAAAGATGTAAAAAAAAAAAAAAAAGAAATCACCATACTAAAAATAAAAGAGCTATAGTATAACAACAAAAACAAAAGAAACCCCATAGATGCATCAAAACTCAACAATGGTCTATTCAATGATAACCTGGTCGAGGAACAAATATTGAAAGAAATTAAAGACTTTTTAGTATTTAATGAAAATGGAGGCACAACATACTCGGGATACAATGAAAGCAGTGCGAAGAGGAAAACTCATAGCTCTGAGGGCCTCCAGAAAGAAACTAGAGAGAACATACACTAGCAGCCTGACAGCATGACTTAAAGCTCTAGAACAAAAATAAGCAAATACGCCCAAAAGGGGAACACAGCAGGAAGTAATCAAACTCAGGGCTGATATCAACCAACTAGAAACAAAAAGAACTATACAAAAATCAACAAAACCAGGAACTGGTTCTTTGAGAAAAACAAAAAGATAGCTAAACCCTTAGCCAGAGGGCACAGACACAGTAAATTAACAAAATCGGAAATGAAAAGAGAGATATAACAACAGAAATTGAGGGAATCGAAATATTATCAGATCCTTCTACCATAACCTATACTCAAGGAAACTGGAAAATCCGAATGAAATGGACAATTTTCTAGACAGGTATCAGGCATAAAAGTTAAAGCAGGACCAGATAAATCATCTAAACAACATTATAACCCCTAAAGAGATAGAAGCACTCATTAATATTCTCCCAACCTAAAAAAATCCCAGGACCAGAGGGATTTAGTGCAGAATTTTGTCAGACCTTCAAAGAAGACCTAGTACCAATATTCTTCAATTTATTCCATAAAATAGAGAACCAATTTGTTATATGAGGCCACAATTACACTTATACCAAAACACGCAAAGATCCAACAAAGAAAGAGAGCTTCAGACCAATTTCCCTTATGAACATCAATGTAAAAAATACTCCATAAAATTCTCAAAAACTGAGTCCAAAATAAAGATCAAACTGATCATCCATCATGATCAGGTAGGCTTCATTCCTGAGATGCAGGGAAGTTTCAATATATGGAAATCCATGAATGTAATGCGCTATATAAACAAACTCAAAGAAAAAAACATGTGATGATTTAATTAAATGCTAAGAAAGCATGTGACAAAATTCAACAAAATGATAAAAGTCTTAGAAAATCAGGAATTCCAGTCTCATGCCTAAACATACTAAATGCAACATACTGCAAACCAGTAGCAAAAATCAAACTTAATGGAGAGAAACTTGAAGTAATCCCGCTGAAATCAGGTACTAGACAGGGCTGCCTACGCTTTCCCTACTTATTCAACATAGTACTTGAAGTCCTACCCAGAATAGTTAAACAACAAATGGAGGTAAAAATCATCCAAGTTGGAAAGGAAGAAGTCAAAATATCACTATTTGCAGATGATATGATAGTATTCTTAAGTGACCCCAACAAGTCCACCAGAGAACTACTAAATCTGATTAAAAAAAAAACTTCAGCAAAGTGGCTAGATATAAAATTAACTCAAACAAATCAGTAGCCTTCCTCTACTCAAAGAATAAACGGACCGAGAAAGAACTTAAGGAAACAACACCATTCACAATAGTCACAAATAATATGAAATGCCTTGTTGTGAGTCTAACAAAGCAAGTGAAAGATCTGTATGACAAGAAGTTCAAGTCACATGCTCCAACATGTTCATATCAACCTCCTTTGTAATAGCCAGTAGCTGGAAAGAACCCAGATGTCCTTTAACAGAGGAATGAATACAGAAAATGTGGTGCATTTGCACAATGAAGTACTCAGCTATTAAGAACAATAACTTAATGAAGTTCTTTGGCAAATGAATGGAATTAGAAAATATCATCCTGAGTGAAATAACCCAGTCACTAGAACACACATGGTATGCACTCACTGATAAGTTGATATTAGCTCAAAAGCTTGGAATACCCAAGATACAACTTATAGACCACATGAAGCTCAAGAAAAGAAAAAGTGTGGATTCTTTAATACTTCTCAGAGGAGGGAACAAAATACTCACAGGAGGAAATACAGAGACAAATTGTGGAGCAGAGACTGAAGTAAAGGCCATCCACTGACTTCCATACATAGGGATTCATTCCACATGCAGTCACTAAACCCAGTCACTATTGGGAATGCCAAGAGGTACATTCTGACAAGTGCCTGATATAGCTGTCTCCTGAGAGACTGCCAGAGGTTGATAAATACAAAGGCAGATGCTCATAGCCAACCATTGGACTGAGAAAGGGGTCCTCAATTGAGGAGTTAGAAAAAGGTTTGAAGTAGCTGAGGGGGTGTATCACCCCATAGGAAGACCAAAAATGTCAAGCAACCAGTCACTTCAGAGCTCGCAGGGACTAAACCACCAACCAAAGAGTACACATGGAGCAACCCAGTGCTCCAGCCACATATGTAGCAGAGAATGGGCCTTGTCAGGCATCAATGGTAGGAGAGGACCTTGGTCCTTTGAAGGCTTGATGCCTCAGTATAGGGGAATGCCAGTGCAGAGAGGTGAAATGGAGTTGGTGGGTGGGTTGGGGAGCACCTTGATGGAAACAGGGTGTGGGGGAATGTGATGGAGGATTTCCTGAGAGGAAACTGGGAAAGGGGATATTTGAAATGTAAATAAAGAAAATATCTAATAAAAGAAAAGAAAAAACCATTGGACTTTGCATAAAAACAGATATATTGATCAACGAAATCTAAAAGAAAACAAAGACATCAATCCTCATACCTATGGACACCTGGTTTTGCATAAAGAAATCAGAAATACACAATGGAAAAAGGAAACATTTTCAGCAAATAGTGCTATCAAAGTAAATGTGTGCATGTATGAATGCAGATAAATCCATACTTATCACTCAGCACAAACTTCAACTCCAAATATATCAGAGACTTCAACATAAAAGCTGATACACTGAACATGACAGAAAAGATCATGGGGCCTGACCTTGAATGCATTGGTGTAGGAGGCAATTTTCTGAACAGACCACCAAATGAGCAGGCACTAAGATAAACTATTAATCAACTGACATCATTGAATGGAAACTATTCTGTAAAGCACAGAATACTATCATTCGGACAAAAGGTGACATGATGGAATGCAAAATCTTTTTTAAAGCAAAGGACACCATCCATTGGACGAAGTGGCAACCTACAGAATTTGAAGAAGATTCTTATCAACTCTATGTCCCATACATGAATTATATCCAAAATATAAAGTACTCAAGAAGTTAGATACCAAAAAGCAAGCAAAAACAAAAATATCAAAAATACACCTCCCCCCAAAAAGTCCCAAACCATCAAAAACTTTAAATTAAAATAGAGTACAGATCTAAACAGAAAATTCCCAATAGAAGAAACTCAAATGGCTATAAAACACTTAAAATTTTTCAATATTCTTATCCTTCAGGGAAATGCAAATGAAAACAACTTTGAGATTTCATTTTACACATGTCAAGATGGCTAAGATCAGTAACACAATATTGTACTTATGATGGCAAGGGAGTAAACAAGGAATCATCCTCTATTTCTGAGGGGAGCGAGAATTTGCACAGCCACTATGGAAATCAATATGGCAGTCGTTCAGAAATTTGGGAATTGATATACCTCAAGATCCACCTATACCACTCTTTGTCGTATACCCAAAGGACACTCCATCCTACCACAAGAACACTTGCTCAACTCTGTTCATTGTTGCTTTATTCATAATTATTAGAAATTAGGAAAACCTATATGACCCTCAACAGAAGAATGGACAAAGGATAGGTAGTACATTTACACAATGAAGCATTACTCAACTCTTAAAAAACAAATGACATCATGAAATTTGCAGGCAAATGGTTAGAACTGGAGAAAATCATCCTGAGTAAGGTAACCTAGAACCAGAAACACAAACATAATATGTACTCACTTCCATAAGTAGACATTGGGTGTTAAGTAAAAAATAGTGATGTTACAATCCACAGACCTAGAGAGGCTAAGTAATAAAAAGGGCTGCAAGGATTTCTCTGGGAAGAGGAAATAGAATAGAATTTTCTGGTAGACTGGAAATAGGTATGGGAGTAGGGAGGGATCAATGGGATGGAGAGAGAGAGTGGGGGGAAAAATACCTGGCAATTTGTGAGGCAGTGAAACTTAGTGCAGTGGAAATTTCCTAGAATCAACGATGGGGATTCTAATGAGTACGCCTAGTAGTGGGGGACACAGAGTCTCAACTGGCCATATCTTGCTGTCAGTCAAGATGCTACTTTTGGAACTGGGTTGCATTTGTCCAAGTTGCTGTTCAAGGGGAGGAGTGTTGATCTTCCAAAACAACTCAGGCTGATGCAGACAAACAGTTGCTCTCTGCCGAGACAGTAGGCCCCATTGACGAGGATGAGATACACACAGTTCATGAAAGGTAGAGAGGTGGAACTGGTGCATGCATGGAACCTTCTCCCCTGTGTTCTAGACTCTTTGGTGTCATAAGGTACTACTCATGTTACCAAAAAACAAACATGAACAGCCACAAAACCCTTGACCTTCAATCTGTCCTGCCTACAAGCATAATGTTTGTGCTGAAGTAATGGTAGTGCAGAACTTGTGGGAGAAGCCAACACGTATCTGATTTAACCTGAGGACCACTCCATGAGAGGGAGCCCATGCCTGACACTGCTTTGATGTCCAGGAACCAGAAAGTAGAGAGGCCAGATCTAGGGTAGAGCCAAACATGATTGTTCAAAAAATCAATGAAATTATTCCTAGTTATATTCTGCTATACTTATATATTGGTGCCTGGTTCAGTTGTTCTCAGAGAGGCTTCCTACAGAATCAGATGGAAACAAATGTGATGACCCACAGCCAGACCTTATGTGGAGAGAATCTAAATTGGTGGTTTCCATTGTTTCTCTCCCCTTGTAGCTTAGGGAATCCCAAAGTGTAGGAAATAACGATTCTAGGAGTCAGCAAAGATGGAGACTACAAGGAGAACATGGTCTACTAAATCAACCAAGTTGGTCCATATGGGTTCATAGAAATTGAGATGGCAAGACTGAGGTCTGTAGAAGTCTTCACCAGGTCTTCTGCATATATATTTTAGCTTTTAGCTTGGTGTTTTGTGGGATTCCTATGGGAAAGGGTATGTCTCTGACTCCTTTGCCTGCTCTTGGGATTCTTTTCCTCCTGTTGGGTTGCTGTGAGTGGCCTACCTATGAAGGCTTTTGCCTGGTCTTACTGTATTTTGTTTGTCATGTTTGATTGTTGACTCTTTAAGGTCAGTTATTTTCTGACATGAGATGGAGAGTAAGTGGATTTTGGGAAAGGTAAAGAGTATGTGTTTTTTGGGGGGGAGCTAGGAGGAGTGAATGAATGGGAAATTGTGATTGTGATGTATTATATGAGAGAACAATATATTTTGAATAAAATTTTTAATACTCCATATACATCAGGAAATTTTAAATTCAAGGAAAATAGATAACATTGCAAATATTATATTGAATGAGAAAAGCATGATTGAAAAAGGCAAATTTAGTATGTTCTCTTTCATATGTGGATCTTAGTTTTAAATTAGATAAGTACACATCTATGTAGGAGTGATGAGTGTAGACTGACAGGAAAAATAAAGGAGTTTATGAATAAGAATATTGTTTCCAGCAGAAATGCACCATATAATTAAATATTCCTAACTAGTATGTATACTTATATGGAACACAAAACACATTATTGAGTAGATCAATATATTACCTTTATGGGGAAATTCAAAGTTCCTCATTATTCTCTCTTAGAACTTTGTGAAAAATTTCCTCCAGATGAACTTCTTCTTTTGAATGATCTTATTTTATATGTTGTGGTGCTCTGTTTGATTTTGTTTTACATTTCTACCTATTTCTATTGAGTTTCAAATTAATTTGGTATTTTAATTAAGCATTAGTGAATGGAATTCATCACATTTTCATCCTATTTACTCTAAGTCTTCCCAGATTGAACACCCACCTCCGCAGACCCAAACATTTTATCATGATATTTTAACAACTCACTATAGCGCATTTGAAATCTACTTATAATCATGGATGAAGGGCCATCCACTGGAGCACATTTTCCTACAGGGATCATAGCCTTTAGAAACCTGACTATACTTATTCTGGAAGCTAGCAACATTTATTCAACAGCATCTCAGGGATGATATCTCATGATTCATTACCACTTCCATTCTACAATATTGACTGGATTGATTTTCTGCAGGTTTTGTGCAAGAAAACACAGCTGGGGTGAGTTTGGGCCTTATATCCAGAAGGAACTGTCCAGATAAGGTACTTCTGATGTCTAACTCTTATAATCTTTCCTTTTCTCTGTAATGGTGGTCACTAAGCCTTCTAGTGTGATGATATGGAATTCTCAATTGTGGCTGCACATTTTGTCTTGAGTTTCATGTTAACCACTCTCCACTGAAAAAATACACTTCTCTGACGATGTCTGTGAGTTGTACTAATCGAAGGATATAGAGATAGAAATTATGAGGGCTTCTTCACTTAGATGATTAATAAAAGTAGGTTCACCCCAATACAAGGAGGATAACCACACCCAGGAAAACACAAGAAATTAATCATTTTACAACAAACCCAAAAAAACAGAAACACACACACACACACACACACACACACACACACACACACACACACACACACACACACACACTACCACCACCACCACCACCACCAGCAGCATTACCACCACCTCCAAAAATGAACAACAGGAAAGAACAGTCATTTGTCGTTACTATCTCTCAATATCAATGGACACAGTTCCCCAATAAAAAGACACAGGCTAACAAACTGGATACTTAAACAGGATCCAGTATCTTGCTGCATACAATAAACTCATATCATCAACAAAGATAGATACTACTTAAGAGTAAATGGCTGAAAATTTTTTGGAAGCAAATGGTCCAAAGAAACAAGTTGGAATAGCCATTTTAATATCCAATAAACCAGACTTTCAACCAAAATAATCAAAAGACATGGGAAAGTTCACTTCTTATTCATCAAAGTAAAAATCTACCAAGATAAACTCTTATTCTGAACATCTATGCCTCCAAAGCAAGAGCACCCATATTTGTACAGAAACTCTACTAAAGTTCAAAACACATTAATAGTAGGAGACTTCAATCCCCTCTGTCACCAATGGACAGGTCATTGAAATAAAAACTAAACAGAAACACAGTGAAACTAATAGAGGTTATGAACCAAAGGGATTTAACATCTATCTACAGAACAACTCACCTTCAAGCAAAACAATATAACTTCTTCAAAGCACCCCATTGAACCCTCTCCAAAATTGACCATACAATGGGACAGAAGAGAAGTTTCATTAGATACAAGAAGATTGAAATAATACCATGGATTCTGTCACACCACCACTGACTAAATCTGGACTTTAATAACAGCAAGAACAACAGAAAGTCCACATACTTATGGAAACAGAACAACTCTCTACTCAAAGATAACTTGGTCAGGGAAGAAATAAAGAAAAATTTAAAGACTTTCTAGAATTTAATGACAATGAAGTAACAATATATCCAAAATTATGGGAAACCAAAAAAGTTGTGTTAACAGAAAAATTCATAGCAGTAAGTGCCCTCATAAAGAAATTGGAGAGCTCCTATACTAGCAACTCAGCAGCTCTAACTCTCTAGAACAAAAAGAAGCAAAGACACTCAAAAGGAATAGATAGCAGGAAATAGTCAAAGTTGGCTAAAATCAGCCAATTAGAAAGAAGGACTATTTAAAGAATCAACAAAACCAAAAGCTGGTTCTTTGAGAAAATCAACAAGATAAAGCCTTAGCCAAGCTAACTAAACAGCACAGAGACAGCATTCAAATTAATAAAATCAGTAATTAAGAAGGAGGCATAAGAATAGAAATGGAGGAAGTTCAAAAAATCTTCAGATCTTACTACAAAAGCCCATATCCAACAACACTGGAAAATGTAGACAAAATGGATGATTTTCTAGGTAGATACCATGTACTAAAGTTAAATTAAGATCAAGCAAACTATCTAAACAGTCCCATAACCAGAAAATAGAAGCAGTCGTTAGAAACCTCCCCACCAAAGAAGACCACGGTCAGAGGGTTTTAGTGCAGAATTCTACCAGACCTTGAAAGAATAGCTAATACCAATCCTCCTCACACTATTCTGTAAAATAAAAACAGAAGGCTCATTATCTAATCCATTCTGTGGAGCCACAGTCAGTCTGATAACTAAACTACACAAAGAAAAAAGAAGGAGAATTTCAGACAAATTTTGCTTATGAATATCAATGCAAAATTACCCTATAAAATTCTTGCAAACCAAATCCAAGAACACATCAAAAACATCATTCACCACTATAAACTAGGCTTTGCCCAGGGGATGTTTCAATACATGACAATCCATGAATGTAATCTACTATATAAACAAGCTCAAAGAAAATGTTACATGATCATGTCATTTGATGATGAAAAAGGTTTTGACAAAATCCAACACCCCTTCATGCTAAAAGTCTTGGAGATTGTACATACCTAAACATAATAAAATATACATCAAACCAACAGGCAACATCAAATTAAATGAGAAGAAACATGAAACAATCTCAGAAAATAGGGGAAAAGACAAGGCATTCCACTCTCTCCCTACCTATTCAATATAGTACTCAAAATTCTAGCCAGAGAATTTAGACAACAAACAGCACATAGACATAGATATACACTCATTCCTAGAAAGATGATACTGTTTAGTCTTAGTGAGTATGAAAACAGAGCAATACAATAAGAATAGAAAGAATTCTTAGGGGTAAGGCAGACCAGGAATAACAATAGGAGGGAATTAGGATTGATTTGTAATAATCAGAAAGCACTCAACATTTGTATTCAATTGTGAAAGAGCAAGGTCAATAAGAGTTAGAGGAGAGAGGATAAATTTTAGGTAGAAAATTTTGTGGGTGGGTTAGTATCTCTAATGCTTCACTGATATCCCTGTCTGGCTACAGGAGGTGGCTTCTTCAAGTTCTATATCCCCAATGTAGTAAACTACAGCTAAGGTAACCTTCACTGATTCTTGAGTGCTTCTATTATCCCAGGGCTCTGTCTCATCCTGGAGATGCTCTCAATCTTCTCACTGCTGTCAGTTACAGATTTCTATTCATTTTCATGGCTACCTAGCCATCTCTCCTGTCCCCTATTCCCCTCCCCAAACTGTGTCACTCCCAGTTACTTCCCTCCATCTCCCTCTTATGACTATTTTATTCCTCCATTTGAACAAGATCCAAGTTTCTTCACTGGAGCCTTCTTTCCTATCAAGCTTCTTTTGGTCTGTGGAGTGGAACATAGTACCTGTATTTTATGGCTATTACCCACTTATAAGTGAGTACATATAATACATGTCCTTTGGGGACTGGCTTACCTTACACTGGATGATATTCTCGTTTCATTTATATTCCTGTAAAATTCATGATGTCTTGTTTTAATAGTTGATTATTATTCCATTGTGTAGATGTTCCAAATTTTCTTTATCCATTCTTCAGTTGAAGAAGGTCTTAGGTTGTTTCTAGCTTCTGGCTGTTATGGATAAAGCTGCTATGAACATAGTTGAGCAAGTGTCCTTGTGGGATGATACGGCTTCTTTTGGGTATATTCTGAGGTGTAGTACAGCTGGGTCTTGAGGTAGAACTATTTTGTTTTCTGAGAAGACACCAAATCTATTTCCAAAGTGCTTATACAAGTTTGCACTCCTATCAGCAGTGGAGGAGTGTTGCCCTTGCTCCACATTCTTGAAAGCATGTGCTAACTCCTGAGATTTTTATCTTAGCCATTCTGAAGGGTATAAGATAAAACCTGAAATTTGTTTTGTTTTCCATTTCTCTGATGACTTGGGACTCTGAACATCTCTTTAAGTTCTTCTCAGCCATTTGAGACTCTTCTGTAGAGAATTCTCTGTTTAGTTCCGTACCTCATTTTTGAAACTGGGTTATTTGGGTTATTGATGTCTAACTTCTTGACTTCTTCATTCGTTTTGGAGATTAGCCCTCTGTCAGATGTAGGGCTGGTGAATATCCTTTCCCAATCTGTGGGCTGCCAATTTGTCCTAGTGACAGTGTCCTTTGCCCTACAAAAATTTTACACTTTTATGAGGTCCCATTTATCAATTGTTGATTTTTAGAGTCTGAGCTATTTGTCTCCAGAACCAATGTATTCAAGGGTATTTCCCAGTTTCATTCCTATGAGATTTATTGTGTCAGGTTTTATGCTGAGGTCCTTGATTCACTTGAACTTTAGTTTTTTGCAGAGTGTTAAGAAAGGATCTATTTTCATTTTTCTACATGTAGACATCCAGTTAGTCCAGCAACATTTGTTGAAGATGCTTTCCTTTTTCCATTGTATGGTTCTGGGTCCTTTATCAAAAAACAAGTGTGGGGGAGGAAGAAGAGGGAAGGAATAGCCAACCAATAAGTGGCCCAAATTCAGACCCATCCCATTAGCAAGTGCCAATCACTAACACTATTAATGATTCTGTGCTACGCTTGCCATCAGGACCATGTTGTCCTCTGAGAGACTCTACTCAGCAGCTGACTCAGACAGATAAAGATTTCCATAGCCAAACAGTGGATGGAGCTTGGGTACTGATATGGAAAAATAGGAGGAAGGATTGTGGCCCAGAATAGGTAGGAACTCCACCAAAAATCCAACAGAGTCAACTAATGTGAACCACCAACAAAAACATAGCCAAGCAGGATCTAGGCCTTGGTAACCTTCATATATAAGAACTGGGCATCTTGCCCTTCATGTGGGTCCTGAACAACTGGATCAGGGGCTATCCTAAAAAATGTTACCTGTACCTGGGATATGTTCTAGTAGCTTGGCTGTTTCTTCAAGTCTCCAAGTGGAAGTGTCTAGTCTCCAAGAGACATGAAATGCCAGGAGGGGGAAATCACCCAGGGTGTCCCCAAATGCTCAGAGGAGAATGGGAGTGGTAATTAGGGAAAGATTGTGGGAGGAGATGACCTTGAAGGTAAACTGAATAAGTAAAAAAATTAAATTAAATAAAAAAGTTAAAGGAGAGGATGGCAAGATGGAGCACTAGTTAGCAGATTTGCTACTATGCAGACAATCCGAGTTCTGTTTTTGAAATGCACATCATAGCCCACAGCTATCTCTAATTCCAGTTCTGCAAGATCTATTTCTTGTCCCTGAAGGCACAGGCATATACATGATGTGTGTGTGTGTGTGTGTGTGTGTGTGTGTGTGTGTGTGTGCAGGCAAAACAACAACAATAAAATTTCTGAGAGCAGATGTGGTGACAGTTTTCTGAAGTTTCAGGGATTTTTGTATGATCAACTTACTAATATTTTAAAGATTCATGAGATTGACTTTGGAGAAGCCATTTGTGTTGGACTTTAGGAAAATGTCAATGGAATAACGGTGTTAGAAAACAAGACCTCTAGAGACTAGTTAGGTTCATGAAAGAGACAGCCAAAAGTCATTGGTCTCTAGCAAAATTAAATTCTTGGCTTTCCAGACCTGTGCCCCAGAGGGTAATCAGCTGCTTAAAGGATAATGATGTAAAAATAGGGAAATGTGCCCAACGAGCAAATATAGGACACTTCAAGCTCATCTTCTGATGACCTTCAGAGTATGCAGCCTTGGACAGAAGCTGGAGAGGGAGTACTCATTGCATTTTAAGTCCTAAGTGTTTCCAGTTCTTTGTGCTGTGTGGACTGGCTCAGACCTTCAGTCTCCACCATTCTCTGAGAAGCTTGAGCTGACATTCTGGGAACTTCAAAGAGAGTGCTCAGGTGAGTCTCAGAACTCTATAGATACCGAAAGAAATTGTCAAAGAAAGGTGGTCTCAGGTTCATCCTTCCGAGGTCACTTGAGAGCCAGTCCCTGATAGTGTAGTGGGATTCCTCTGAGCTTCCCTTGGTATTCAATTTCAATACATTGTAAGAACTACCCAGTAATCTTTACAGTTAAAAGTAGTGAAAGAATGAAGGACTGTGGTGCCAAGAAATAAAGCCGTGTACTTATTAAACAAGATTTATTGGTTTGGGGATAATGAGAAACATCAGTAGAAAGCATTCTCACACATTGATGAGAAATGGCTATTAAACACACACACACACACACACACACACACACACACACACACTAGGGGATGGGTGATTGTTCTAATCTCTGAGAGACTCAATGTTTCTATGAGTTATTGTTCATTTTCTTTCTCTACTGAAAATGCATAGAACGTCCTTTCTAGTATTCTGTTGTGGGAACATATATGTAATCCTGGTGTCAAATGTATTCTTTCAGTGTATGTATTAGAGTCCTTTTACTTTCTTTTCCACAAATTGTCTGCCTTCCACTTATTCCTTTATTATTCCTAGATATATGTGTACAGTAATATTTAAAAGTTTGTTTTGTGTGCATGAATGTAGTATAATCATCTGTACTGGCTTCTTGTTCATCAGAAAGAATGCATTAATGTAACATTTATTTTTGTATGTTTTTCTATCAGTCCAGTTTTACATGTTTCCAGTGTGTTTCTTCACCTTTATTATTCTTTATTGTTATTTGCATGTCTATAATCATATACAACTCAAAAGGAGAGGGATACCAACACTTTTATTCATTCTTTTCATTATTTGAGAAACACCCATTGAGTTGAGCATATTTCAACATGCAGCTCTAGGAGATACATAAGTTTTGATGAAGCTGCCTCCGTGAATTTAGAGATGGTTTTAAAAATCATATTTGTTTACTTTCAAGTCTTCAAGAGTTTGGCTTTAAGTTACTTATTCCTTATAATATCATTAAAATTTTTTCTTTTAGCTATTTGGTTCATATTGAAACACATCAAATTAAAATAAATGCTATATGAAGTAAAGGGTGTCACTGAAATCTAGGAAAGAAAACATGATAGGAGAAAAGGAGGTCCAAACTGATACTCATGATAAATCATGAGTGCTGAAGACCTTATGATCTGCAGTGTGCCAAGGGGATGCCAGTTTGAAACTTATACTTTCATATCTAATATTTATTTCATAGAAGTAATAAAACATTCCTTTAAAATCAGTACACTTGTGATTTATTACACGTTTTAAACAGAAATTAAAAAGAAAGGAATGTGAATCCTTACAAGATTCGTAGGTAATAAATGTTGAAAGAAATAGCAGCACTAAATCCCTTAAGGTGACCATCACATGCCGTGTATTGGTGTGGAATTATCCCTCTGAATCCTTTGCATATTAGAAGATGCTAGGGATAAATTAAAAGCCACGACCCATAATAGCTAAGATAATAGTAACACTGCGTGGTATCATGATTACCCTTCCTTTCACTTTGTGCTTCCCTACCTTTAGCCACACTAAAGAAAACATGTCATTCTAAAACATTGTGGGATTCTGGACGTGGTAATAAGAAAAAATGAGATACAGGACACATAAGAAAATGCAGTAGAGAAGGGAAATGTGATTGAGATACTCTATATAAAAGTACATATATGTCACAATGAGTCACTGCACTTTGAATAAATAAAATCGTGATGATTCTAGAGAAAACAAAAAAAAAATCTCCACAATCTCAATATACCAAGGAAAAACAATTAGGTGATGCTGCCCTTTTCTGTGTCAGGGGTTCTTAGTATATCTTAAAGTATCTCTCTACATATTATGTGTGCATCCTTGCTCAAACATTGTGTATGAAATGCTCCAGTAGAGATTCTTGGCCTTTACGTTATGCTTTACATATCTCCTCCAATTTGCTTTTCTCCTTCTCTGCTTATCTTCTAAATAAGACTAAGAAGGAGTCACAGACATCTGAAAATGAATGTTCATAGTAAAGTTTAACTGTTTCACACCATGTAGAGTAATATATAATGTTAATCCATTGTGATATGAATTTGTATTCTTTTTCATGGGTTTATAATTATACCCGTGCTGAAGTAATAATTTTGCTTTTAGATGAAACCATAATTCCAATGTGAAGCAATTTCACTCTTCAGTGTCTAGAACTACTCATCTGCCATATAGGGAGGTTTCATTAGAGGCTAGGTTGCTTCTAAGCATCCTATGATACACAGAACATCCCACTACACAGATTGATCTGTTCAGAATGTTACCTGGTTACTATGTAGAAAGTCCTGGGTATGATTTCTCCAAAACACATAAATCACAGATATATGCATACACATGCATAACAGACACATAAAGGCAGCTTCTAGCTTCCAATTAAGTTATACCCACTGGAATATTCTTCACCCCATTGGCACCCTTGTCCTGTTATAAGGCAGTTGCTTTAAAATAGTTTTAGTTGTTATTCTATTTCCCTATCCTCCCCACACACATACACACACTGTGAAAAGGGTGAAAGTTATTAAAAGGTTGAAATCTGCTAAATCTATACATGGGCAAATAAATGTCATACCATCACCCCAAAAGGCAGTAAACATGATTCTTTGCTTTCCTATATTCTTTTCATTCATATAAATGAAGTACTTTTTGCTTGTTATCAACCTCTAGAAAGTCTCTAAGCACTGCCTGAGCCACATTCAAAACTAATATTATATATTCATAATAATTTATCATTCAAATTGTAGAATACATGACTTTTGATGGAAAGGTTTGGAGAGTAAAAGGAATGTCTATCAAGATTAGAATCAGGGACTCCTTAAGAAGAACAATTCCATGCAACCAGGAAAGTTGATGTATTGAAAATAGAAAATGTATGTCATCTATACCAATGTGAGAAGAGTCACATTAGCTTGCTTTTATCTTGTCTCACAGTCATATGCAACTGATGGAATCAGGGAACAGCACAAGAAGATTTTCAAGTTTTATTCTTCTTGGATTTTCAGAAACCCCACAACTTCAATTCCTCATTTTTGCACTGTTCCTGTCCATGTACCTGGTAACAGTGCTTGGGAACCTGCTCATCATCATGGCTATCATCACACAGTCTCACCTGCATACACCCATGTACTTTTTCCTTGCTAACCTATCCTTTGTAGACATCTGTTTCACCTCCACCACTATCCCAAAGATGTTGGTAAATACACACACCCAGAGCAAGACCATCACCTATGTACACTGTATTAGCCAGATGTGTGTCTTCTTGGTTTTTGGAGAACTGGACAACTTTCTCCTGGCTGTGATGGCCTATGACCGATATGTGGCTATCTGTCACCCACTGTATTACACAGTCATTGTGAACCACCGGCTCTGTATCCTGCTGCTTCTGCTGTCCTGGGTCGTCAGCATCTTCCATGCCTTATTACAGAGCTTAATTGTGCTACAGTTGACCTTCTGTGGAGATGTGAAAATCCCCAACTTCTTCTGTGAGCTCAATCAGCTGTCCCAACTCACGTGTTCAGACAACTTTCCAAGTCACCTCATAATGAATCTTGTACCTGTTATGTTGGGAGCCATTTCCCTCAGTGGTATCCTTTACTCTTATTTCAAGATAGTGTCCTCCATACATTCTATCTCCTCAGTTCAGGGGAAGCACAAGGCATTTTCTACATGTGCCTCTCACCTTTCCATTGTCTCCTTATTTTATAGTACAGGCATCGGAGTATACATCAGTTCTGCTGTGGTCCAAAGCTCACATTCTGCTGCAAGAGCTTCCATTATGTATACTGTGGTCATCCCCATGCTGAACCCCTTCATTTATAGTCTAAGGAATAAAGATGTGAAAAGAGCTCTGGAAAGACTCTTAGAAGGAAAGCTGTAACGTCTATCATTAGACTGGATGAAGTTCCCATGATTGCAGAGGGTGAAGCTACAGACCCAGAAAATGGGGCTCTGTCTTCAGATCACACAGGGATAGATACATTTTGTGGAGAGTCTGGAGAGATTGTTGAAAGTTAGAGGAATACTTGCTGCTCTCCAGAAGACCAAAATTTAGTTCTTAGGAGCCATAATCACGGCTCATGACTGCCTGTAATTCAAGCTCCAAGGGATGAAATATTCTCTTCTCACCTTACTACACACCTAACCTAACAGGCACAATATCATACACACACATATGGATGAGCAAAAATAAAATAGATATTATGTTTGTACACAAGTATTTTCTGGAGTTTCCATTCTTCTCATTATTGCTGTTGGCATGATACAGGCAAGCCACATTACTAAGATATTTGTTCTCTCTGTTATGCAACAATTTTCTCCACTATAGTTGACCTGGATTCCCAGAGTTATTCCAAACACAGGACTGAAATTATGTAGGTCAGCAACACTTCAAAAATAATTTCTTCATATGTAACATGTATTCTATAGAGTAATATTTATTTTGTGTTGTTTTGCTACCATATAAACAAGTATGTCTGTGTAAGGAAGTGGGGTAAGACTTGACAAAAAATTCTGGTTTTTTCACTATAGTGGCAGAAAATCTAAAGACCAAAGTTTGTCTTTTGAGCCTGCTGTCCTTTGAATGGCAATATCTTAACTTTATGCTGATAGTGTGGACTTTAAATGTTAAAGTGCTTTTTAACACCTGGTTAAAATCTTAATCATTTAATTAACTCCATGTTTCATATTTAAACACATTTATTGACTTTCCTATCATGATTTAATTCAAAGACATGACCAATTCAAAGTAATGTGGTTCTGGATTAAATTACAATCCTTCTTAATTTTTGAGTTGTATTGTGGGTATTGTGAGCTTCTTTTCAGTGTGTACACACCTTGTGTGTTCTTTTATGAATGGGTTACCTCATTCAGTATCATATTTTTTCTTTTATCGTATATTTTTTATTTATGTTTCAAATGTATGCCCTTTCCCAGTTGCACCTCCAGAAGACCTGCATCCCATCCCCCCACCACCTACCTCCATAACAATGTTCCCCACCAATCCACCCACTCCCTCATGACTCCCTGAGCATCAAGCCTTCAAAGGACCAGAGGGACTTTCCCCTTGTTGATGCCCTACAAGGCCCATCCTCTGCTACATATGAGACTGGAGCCATGGGTCGCTCCATATGTACATGTTGGTTGGTGGTTTAGTACCTGGGAATTCTGGGATGTCTGGTTGATTGATATTATTCTTCTTTCTATGAGGTTGAAAACCCCCTCGGTTACTTCTGTCCTTTCTCTAACTCCCTCATTTGGAACCCCATTCTCACTCCAATGGTTGACTGTGAGCATACACCTCTGTATTTGTCAAGCTCTGGCAGAGCCTCTCAGGAGAAAACCGTATCAGGATTCCTGTCAGTATGCACCTCTTGGCATCCCCCAAAATGACTGGGTTTGATGACTGCATTTAGGATGGATCCCCATGTGTGGCAGTACCTGAATGGCCTTTCCTTCAGTCTTTGCTCCATAATTTGTCTCCATATTTCCTCCCATGTGTATTTTGTACCCTTTTCTAAGAAGGACTGAAGCATCCACAATTTGTCTTTCTTCTTCTTGATCTTCGTGTGGTCTGTAAATGGTATCTTCGATGTTCCAAGCATTTGGGCAAAAATATCCACTTATCAGTGAGTACATATCCTGAGTGGTTTTTGGATTGGGTTGCCTCACTAAGGATGATATTTTCTAATTCCATCCATTTGCCTATGAATTTCATAAAGTCATTGTTTTTGATAGCTGAGTAATATTCCATTGTGTAGATGTACCGCATTTTCTGTATCCATTCCTCTGTCGAAGGGCATCTGGGTTCTTTCTAGCTTCTGGCTATTATAAATAAGGCTGCTATGAACATAGTGGAGCATGTGTCTTTGTTGTATGTTGGAGCATCTTTTGGGTATATGCCCATGAGTGGTATACCTGTGTCCTCAGGTAGTACTATGTCCAATTTTCTGAGGAACCTCCAGACTGATTCCCAGAGTGGATGTACCTGCTCGAAATCCTGCCAACAATGGAGGAGTACTCATGTTTCTCCACATCCTCACCAACATATGCTGTCACCTGAATTTTTGATCTAAGCCATTCTGACAGGTATGAGGTGGAACCTCAGGGTTGTTTTGATTTGCACTTCCCTGCCGACTAAGGAGGTTGAGCATTTCTTTAGGTGCTTCATTGTCATTCCACATTTCTCAGTTGAGAATTCTTTGATTAGATCTGTACCCCATTTTTTTTATTAACTTGAGTATTTCTTATATACATTTCGAGTGTTATTCCCTTTCCCGGTTTCTGGGCAAACATCCCCCTAATCCCTCCCCCTCCCCTTCTTTATGGGTGTTCCCATCCCCACCCCCCCCCATTGCTGCCCTCCCCCAACAATCTAGTTCACTGGGGGTTCAGTCTTAGCAGGACCCAGGGCTTCCCCTTCCACTGGTGATCTTACTAGGATATTCATTGCTACCTATGAGGTCAGAGTCCAGGGTGAGTCCATGTATAGTCTTTAGGTAGTGGCTTAGTCCCTGGAAGCTCTGGTTGCTTGGCATTGTTGTACATATGGGGTCTCGAGCCCCTTCAAGCTCTTCCAGTTCTTTCTCTGATTCCTTCAATGGGGGTCCCGTTCTCAGTTCAGTGGTTTGCTGCTGGCATTCGCCTCTGTGTTTGCTGTATTCTGGCTGTGTCTCTCAGGAGCGATCTACATCCGGCTCCTGTCTGCCTGTACTTCTTTGCTTCATCCATCTTGTCTAATTGGGTGGCTGTATATGTATGAGCCACATGTGGGGCAGGCTCTGAATGGGTGTTCCTTCTGTGTCTGTTTTAATCTTTGCCTCTCTATTCCCTGCCAAGCTGTACCCCATTTTTAATAGGATTATTTGATTCTGTGGAGTCTAACTTCTTGAGGTCTTTTTAATATTGGATATTAGCCCTCATTCTAATGTAGGATAGGTAAAGATCTTTTCACAATGTGATGGTTGCCGTTTGTCCTAATGACAGTGTCCTTTGCCTTATACAATCTTTGCAGCTTTATAAGGTCCTATTTGTCAATTTTTTATTTTAGAGCATATGCCATGGGTGTTCAATTCAGGAAATTTTCCCCTGTGCCTATGTGTTTGAGGCACTCCTTCACTTTCTATCAGTTTCAGTGTATCTGGTTTGATGTGGAGGTCCTTGTTCCACTTGAACATGAACTTTCTACAAGGTGATAATTATGGATTGACTTCAATTCTTCTACATGGTGAGTGCCAGTTAAACCAGCACCATTTGTAGAAAAGGCTGTCTTTGTTCCACTACATGGTTTGAGCTCTTTTGTCCAAGATCAATTGAACATAGGTGTGTGGCTTCATTTAGGCATCCACTGATCTACCTGCCTGTCTCTGTACCAATACATGCAGTTTTTTATCATCATTGCTCTATAATAAAGCTGTAAGTCAGGGACAGAGATTCCCCCAGAAGTTCTTTTATTGTTGATGACAGTTTTTCGTATCCTGGATTTTTTGTTATTACAAATAAATTTGCAAATTGCCCCTTCTAACTCTATGAAGAATTGAGTTGGAATTTTGATGGAGATTCCACTGAATCTGTATATTGCCTGTGGCAAAATGGCCATTTTTACAGTATTAATCCTGCCACTCCATGAGCATGTGAGGTCTTTGCATCTACTGAGACTTCTTTAATTTATTTATACAGAGACATGAAATTCTTGTCATACAGATCTTTCACTTGCTTGGTTACAATTACACCAAGGAATTTTATGTTATTTGTGACTGTGGTGAAGGGTGTCATTTCCCTAATTTCTTCCTCAGATTATTTATCCTTTGAGTACAGGAAGACTACTTTGTTTGAGTTAATTTTATACCCAGCAACTTTGCTGAAGTTGTTATCAGCTGTATGACTTCTCTGGTGGAATTTTTAGCATCCCTAAAGTATACTATCATACCATCTGCAAATAATGAGGGAGGCTAGAATTGATATATTAATATAACTCTACTCTGTGGAACAAAACCAAGAACAGAATATAAAAAATAGATTTTTAGATAAGGGGGGCAGGGGTAGAAGTGAAATAAGAGAGGATGGTGGAAGATTAATCGTAACACACAATACTCATGTATAAAACCAGGAGCTGGTTCATTGAGAAAATCAACAAGATATATAGACCCTTAGCCAGACTAACCAGAGGGTACAGAAAGTATATCCAAATTAACAAAATCAGAAAAAAAAAAGGGGGAGACATAACAACAGAATCTGACAAAATTCAAAAAAATCATCAGATCCTACTACAAAAGCCTATTTTCAACAAAACTTGAAAATCTGGAGGAAATGAACAATTTTCTACACAAATAGCAGGTATCAAAGTTAAATTTAGGACCAGATATTCCCTTATGAATATTAACACAAAAATACTCAATGAAATTATCACAAACCTAATCCAAGAAAACATCAAAACAATCATCCATCATGATCACGTAGACTTTTTCCCAAGGATTCAGGGATGGTTCAATATACAGAAATCTGACATCGTAATCCACTATATAAAAAAAAAAACAAACTCAAAAACACCCACATGATCATTTCATTAGATGCTAAAAAAGGATTTGAAAAACTACAATACACCTTCATGATAAAAGTCCTGGAAAATCAGGAATTCAGGCCCATACCTATACATACTAAAAGCAATATGCAGCAAACCAGTAGCTAACATTAAACTAAATGGAGAGTAACTTGAAGCAATACCACTAAAATCAGGGATGAGACAAGGCTGCCCACTCTATTTATTGAATATAGTACTCGAATTGTAGACAAAGCAATCAGACAACAAAAGGAGGTCAAAGGGATACGAATTGGAAAGGAAGAAGTCAAAATATCACTATTTTCAGATTATATGATAGTATCCTTAAATGACAACAAAAGTTCCACCAGAGAACTACTAAGCATGATAAACAACTTCAGCAAAGTAGCTGGGTATAAAATTAACTCAAACAAATCAGTAGCCTTCCTCTACTCAAAGAATAAACAGGCCGAGAGAGAAATTAGGGACAGTTCCTGCACCCAAATCCCATGGGGAAGAGAGCTAAACACCCAGAAGTGCAGACATCCTGAGACCGCAGGACAGACTGCCACTTCTGCACACCTCTGGCAACATCCCTGGTCCAAGGGGAAACTGAACAGTGCCTCTGGACACAGGAATATAGGAACAGACAGCTGCTGGCACACACGCTATTCCTTAATATCTCTCAACATCAAAGGACTCAATTCCCCAATGAAAAGACATAGACTAACACTAGACACGTAAAGAGGACCCAGCACTTTGCTGCATGCAGGAAACACACCTCAGAGCCAAAGACAGGCACTACCTCAGAGTAAATGGTTGGAAAACAATTTTGCAAGCAAATGACCTGAAGAAACAAGCTGGAGTTGCCATTCTAATATCAAATAAAGTTGACTTTCAACCAAAACTCATTAAAAAAGATAAGGAAAGACACTTCATATTCACCAAAGGAAAAATTCACCAAGATGAACTCCCCATCCTAAATACCAATGCTCCAAATGCAAGGGCTCCTACATTCATAAAAGAAATCTTACTAAAGCTCAAAGCACACCTCGCACCTCACACAGTAATAGTAGGAGATATCAACACCCCACTCTCATCAATGGACAGATCATGAAAAAGGAAATTAAACAGAGAAATAGACAGACTAACAGAAGTTATGAACCAAATGTATTTAACAGATATTTATAGATCATCCCATCCTTAATCAAAAGAAATATGACTTTTTCTCAGCACCTCATGGTACCTTCTCCAAAATTGACCATATAATCAGCCACAAAACAGGCCTCAACAGATACAGGAAGATAGAAATAATTCCATGCATATTATCAGGTCACGACAGATTAAGACTGGTCTTCAATAATAACAATAATGACAGAAAGCCCACATAAACATGAAGTTGAACAATGTTCTACTCAATGACAACTAGGACAAGGAAGAAATAAAGAAAGAAATTAAAGACTTCTTAGAATTCAATGAAAATTAAGATACAACATTCCCAAAGGTATGGGAAACACTGAAAGCGGTACTACGAGGAAAAATCATAGCTCTGAGTGCCTGCAAAAAGAACAGGAGAGAGCATATGTCAGCAACTTGACAGCACACCTAAAAGCTCCAGAACAAAAAGAAATAAATAAAGCCAAGAGGAATAGAAGGCAGGAAATAATAAAACGCAGGGCTGAAATCAACCAAGTAGAAACGAAAAGACTGTAGGGAGCGGCGCGGCAGCTGTATGATAATGAGGTGAATCTGGCGCCCTCCTAACAACAGTACTGAGCATGCGTGGGGTTTTGCACCTGACCTCAGTCTGGCTGGGGCGTTACTATGTTAATGGAGGTTCATGCAGGTTCATGTCGCGCCAATCTCTGGAGGACAAGTAGCTGGGATGGCAGTGGGGTGACTCATGCCCCACCAATCCCTGAAAAAAGGATTAGCATACTCTTGTGTATATAAGCCGAGCGGCAACCGCTCGGCGCGGTAACACTTAAAGCTGTAACACTTGGAGCTGTAACACTTGGAGCTGTAACACTTAGGGCTGGCTGCCACCGCCTCCCTGTATCAACAAAGAAGGTGTCCTGCAGTAAAGGCTGTTGAGAAGAATCCAACCGTGTTGCGTCTTCCTTGCCAGACGAGGTGGGCGCAACAAAAGACCACACAAAGAATCAATAAAACCAGGAGTTGGTTCTTCGAGAAAATCAACAAGATAGATAAGCCCTTAACCAGACTACCCAGAGGTCACAGAGAGTGTATCCAAACTAACAAAATCAGAAATGAAAAGGGAGACATAACAACAGAATATGAAGAAATTAAAAAACTCATCATGTCTTACTAAAAAAGCCTATATTCAACAAACCTGGAAAATCTGGAAGAAATGGACAATTTTCTAGACAGATACCAGGAACCAAAATTAAATCAGGATCAAATAAACCATTTAAACAACCCCATAAGGCCTAAAGAAATAGAAGCAGTTATTAAAAGTCTCCCAACCAAAAAGGGCCCAAGACAAGATGGGTTTAGTGCAGAATCAATCAGACCATCATAGAAGAGCTCATACTAATACTGTCCAAACTATTCCACAAAAGAGAAAGAGACAAAGCACTACCACATTCCTTCCACGAAGGCACAATTACTCTTATACTGAACTTACAAAAAGACCCAAAAAAGAAGGAAAAATTCACACCAGTTTTCCCTATGAATATTGATGCAAAAATATTCAATAAAATTCTTGCAAACCGAATCCAAGAACATATCAAAACAATCATCCATCATGATCAAGTAGGCTTCATCGCAAGGATATAGGGACGGTTTAATATACGGAAAACCATCAATGTAATCCAGTATATAAACAAACTGAAAGATAAGAACCACAAGATCATTTCATTAGATGCTGAGAAAGCATTTGACAAAATTCAACACCCCTTCATGATAAAAGTCCTGGAAAGAAAAGGAATTCAAGGCCCATACCTAAACATAGTAAAAGCCATATACAGCAAACCAGATGCTAACATTAAACTAAATGGAGAGAAACTTGAAGCAATCCCACTAAAATAAGGGACTAGACAAGGCTGCCCATTCTCTCCCTACTTATTCAATACAGTTCATGAAGTTCTAGCCAGAGCAATCAGACAACAAAAGGAGGTCAAGGGGATACAGATTGGAAAAGAAGAAGTCAAAATATCACTATTTGCAGATGACATGATAATATATTTAAGTGATCCCAAAAGTTCCACCAGAGAACTACTAAAGCTGATAAACAACTCAGCAAAGTGGCTGGGTATAAAATTAACTCAAATAAATCAGTAGCCTTCCTCTACACAAAAGAGAAACAAGCCGAGAAAGAAATTAGAGAAACGACACCCTTCATAATAAACCCAAACAATTTAAAGTACCTCGGTATGACTTTGACAAAGCAAGTAAAAGATCTGTACAATAAGAACTTCAAGACTCTGAAGAAAGAAATTGAAGAAGACCTCAGAAGATGGAAAGATCTCCCATGCTCATGGATTGGCAGGATTAATATAGTAAAAATGGCCATTTTACCAAAAGCGATCTACAGATTCAATGCAATCCCCATCAAAATACCAATCCAATTCTTCAAAGAGTTAGACAGAACAATTTTCACATTCATCTGGAATAACAAAAAACCCAGGATAGCTAAAACTATCCTCAACAATAAAAGGACTTCAGGGGGAATCACTATCCCTGAACTCAAGTAGTATTACAGAGCAATAGTGATAAAAACTGCATGGTATTGGTACAGAGACAGACAGATAGACCAATGGAACAGAATTGAAGACCCAGAAATGAACCCACACACCTATGGTCACTTGATGTTTGACAAAGGAGCCAAAACCATCCAATGGAAAAAAGATAGCATTATCAGCAAATGGTGCTGGTTCAACTGGAGGTCAGTATGTAGAAGAATGCAGATTGATCCATGCTTATCACCCTGTACAAAGCTTAAGTCCAAGTGCATCAAGGACCTCCACATCAAACCAGATACACTCAAACTAATAGAAGAAAAAGTGGGGAAGCATCTCGAACACATGGGCACTGGAGAAAATTTCCTGAACAAAATACCAATGACTTATGCTCTAAGATCAAGAATCGACAAATGGGATCTCATAAAACTGCAAAGCTTCTGTAAGGCAAAGGACACTGTGATTAGGACAAAACGGCAACTAACAGATGGGGAAAAGATCTTTATCAATCCTACAACTGATAGATGGCTTATATCCAAAATATACAAAGAACTCAGGAAGTTAGACCTAAGGGACACAAATAATGCTTATTTACATTTCAATTGTTATTCCCCCTCCCGGTTTCAGGGCCAACATCACCCTAACCCCTTCCCCACCCCTTCTTTCTGGGCTTCCCCTCCCCATCCTCCCCTCATTACCACCCTCCACCCAACAATCGCATTCACTGGGGGTTCAGTCTTGAGCCCAAATCTACCGACAAAGCAAACACTGAATATCCAAACACACCAGAAAAGCAAGATCTAGATTTAGAATCACATTTGATCATGATGATGGAGGACTTCAAGAAAGACATAAAGAACTCCCTTAGAGAAACGCAGGAAAACATAAATAAACAAGTAGAAGCCTATAGAGAGGAAATGCAAAAATCCCAGAAGGAATTATAGAAAAACACAATCAAATGGGTGAAGGAATTAAAAATGGAAATAGAAGCAATAAAGAAAGCACAAAGGGAGACAACGCTGGATATAGAAAACAAAAGGAAGAGACAAGGAGCCATAGATACAAGCATCATCAACAGAATACAAGTGATAGAAGAGAGACTCCCAGCGGCAGATGATTCCATAGAAATCATCGACACAAACTTGAGCCTCAGGACTGCAGGTAAGACCAACTTTTCTGCTGCAAGCGACCTGACTGGTGGCCTTGGGACACACAGAGGCAAAATTCCTCTAGGAACAGATACTTCCGGTTTTTAGCGGGAGTCCCAATCTCACGCTCCCTGCCTCCAGCTCACTGCTCCCAAACCCCATGGGAGAGAGAGCTCACCGCCAAGACAGGTGGGCACTCCTGAGACTGAAGTGCAGAAGAGACCACCAACACTACCCACCCCTGCCCACATCCCTGGCCCAAGAGGAAACTGTATATGGCCTCTGGGTTCCCTTGGATAAGGGCACAGGACCAGGAATTCCGCTGAGTCTGAGACACCGCCGGAACCTGAAGAGACCGACCAGATAAACAGTTCTGTGCACCCAAATCCCGTGGGAGGGAGAGTTAAACCTTCAGAGAGGCAGACATGCCTCTCTGGAAACCAGAAGACTCTACACTCGGGCCACATCTCTGACTCCAGAGGAAAACACCAAACGCCATCTGGAACCCTGGTAAACGGAAGCTCCCGGAAAGGGCAGCGCAGATTTTCCTGGTTGCTGCCACCTCGGAGAGCTCATAAGCAACACCCCACGAGCAAACTTGAGCCTCAGGACCCCAGGTAAGACCAACTTTTCTACTTCAAGCAACCTGCCTGGTGAACTCCAGACACAGGCCCACAGGAACAGCTGAAGACCTGTAGATAGGAAAAACTACACGCCCGAAAGCAGAACACTCTGTCCCCATAACTGGCTGAAAGAAAACAGGAAAACAGGTCCACAGCACTCCTGACACACAGGCTTATAGCACAGTCTAGCCACTGTCAGAAATAGCAGAACAAAGTAACACTAGAGATAATCTGATGGCGAGAGGCAAGCACAGGAACCCAAGCGACAAAAACCAAGACTACATGGCATCATCCGAGCCCAATTCTCCCACCAAAGCAAACACAGAATATCCAAACACACCAGAAAAGCAAGATCTAGTTTCAAAATCATATTGGGTCATGATGCTGGAGGACTTCAAGAAAGACATGAACAACTCCCTTAGAGAAACACAGGAAAACATAAATAAACAAGTAGAAGCCTACAGAGAGGAATCACAAAAATCCCTGAAAGAATTCCAGGAAAACACAATCAAACAATTGAAGGAATTAAAAATGGAAATAGAAGCAATCGAGAAAGAACACATGGAAACAACCCTGGATATAGAAAAACAAAGGAAGAGACAAGGAGCCGTAGATACAAGCATCACCAACAGAATACAAGAGATAGAAGAGAGAATCTCAGGAGCAGAAGATTCCATAGAAATCATCGACTCAACAGTCAAAGATAATGTAAAGCGGAAAAAGCTACTGGTCCAAAACATACAGGAAATCCAGGACTCAATGAGAAGATCAAACCTAAGGATAATAGGTATAGAAGAGAGTGAAGACTCCCAGCTCAAAAGACCAGTAAATATCTTCAACAAAATCATAGAAGAAAACTTCCCTAACCTAAAAAAAAGAGATACCCATAGGCATACAAGAAGCCTACAGAATTCCAAATAGATTGGACCAGAAAAGAAACACATCCCGACACATAATAGTCAAAACACCAAATGCACAAAATGAAGAAAGAATAATAAAAGCAGTAAGGGAAAAAGGTCAAGAAACATACAAAGGCAGACCTATCAGAATCACACCAGACTTTTCGCCAGAGACTATGAAAGCCAGAAGATCCTGGACAGATGTCATACAGACCCTAAGAGAACACAAATGCCACCCAGGTTACTGTATCCTGCAAAACTCTCAATTAACATAGATGGAGAAACCAAGATATTCCATGACAAAACCAAATTTACACATTATCTTTCTACAAATCCAGCACTACAAAGGATAATAAATGGTAAAGCCCAAGATAAGGAGGCAAGCTACACCCTAGAAAAAGCAAGAAACTAATCGTCTTGGCAACAAATCAAACAGAAGAAAAGCACACAAACATAATGTCACATCCAAATATGAATATAACAGGAAGCAATAATCACTATTCCTTAATATCTCTCAACATCAGTGGTCTCAACTCCCCAATAAAAAGACATAGCTTAACAAACTGGATACACAATGAGGAGCTGGCACTCTGCTGCCTACAGGAAACACACCTCAGAGACAAAGACAGACACTACCTCAGAGTGAAAGGCTGAAAATCAACTTTCCAAGCAAATGATCAGAAGAAGCAAGCTGGAGTAGCCATTCTAATATCAAATAAAATCAATTTTAACTAAAAGTCATCAAAAAAGATAAGGAAGGACATTTCATATTCATCAAAGGAAAAAATCCACCAAGATGAACTCTCAATCCAAAATATCTATGCCCCAAATACAAGGGCACCTACATACATAAAAGAAACATTACTAAAGCTCAAAACACACATTGCACCTCACACAATAATAGTAGGAGATTTCAACACCCCACTCTCATCAATGGACAGATCATGGAAACAGAAATTAAACAGAGATGTAGACAGACTAAGAGAAGTCATGAACCAAATGGACTTAACAGATATTTATAGAACTTTCTATCCTAAAGCAAAAGGATATTTATTCTTCTCAGCTCCTCATGGTGCTTTCTCCAAAATTGACCATATAATTGGTCAAAAAACGGGCCTCAACAGGTACAGAAAGATAGAAATAATCCCAAGCGTGCTATCAGACCACCACGGCCTAAAGCTGGTCTTCAATATCAATAAGGGAAGAATGCCCAGATATACGTGGAAGTTGAACAATGCTCTACTCAACGATAACCTGGTCAAGGAAGAAATAAAGAAAGAAATTAAAGACTTCTTAGAATTTAATGAAAATGAAGGTACAACATACCCAAGTTTATGGGACACAATGAAAGCTGTGCTAAGAGGAAAACTCATAGCTCTGAGTGCCTGCAGAAAGAAACAGGAGAGAGCATATGTCAGCAGCTTGAAAGAACACCTAAAAGCTCTAGAACAAAAAGAAGCAAATACACCTAGGAGGAGTAGAAGACTGGAAATAATCAAACTCAGAGCTGAAATCAACCAAGTAGAAACAAAAAGGACCATAGAAAGAATCAACAGAACCGATAGTTGGTTCTTTGAGAAAATCAACAAGATAGATAAACCCTTAGCCAGACTAACCAGATGACACAGAGAGTGTTTCCAAATTAACAAAATCAGAAAGGAAAAGGGAGACATAACTACAGAATCAGAGGAAATTCAAAAAAATCATCAGATCTTACTATAAAAGCCTATATTCAACAAAACTTGAAAATCTGCACGAAATGGACAATTTCCTAGACAGATACTAGGTACTGAAGTTAAATCAGGAACAGATAAACCAGTTAAGCAACCCCATAACTCCTAAGGAAATAGAAGCATTCATTAAAGTTCTCCCAACCAAAAAGATCCCAGGTCCAGATGGGTTTAGTGCAGAATTCTATCAGACCTTCATAGAAGACCTCATACCAATACTATCCAAACTATTCCACAAAATTGAAACAGATGGAGCACTACCAAATTCCTTCTATGAAGCCACAATTACTCTTATACCTAAACCACACAAAGACCCAACAAAGAAAGAGAACTTCAGACCAATTTCCCTTATGAATATCGACGCAAAAATACTCAATAAAATTCTGGCAAACCGAATCCAAGAGCACAATAAAACAATCATCCACCATGATCAAGTAGGCTTCATCCCAGGCATACAGGGATGGTTTGATATACGGAAAACCATCAACGTGATCCATTATATTGTGGAAAGCCGTGATAGCATTCGCCATTACAAGATGGCGCCGGCTTCTGCTGTGCCCCACATGAAAAGCCGTGATAGGATTTGCCATTACATGATGGCGCCGGCTTCCACTGTGCCCCCTGTGGAAAGCCGGGATAGTATTCGCCATTACAAGATGGCGCTGGCTTCTGCTGCGCCAGCCCGACTTCCTTTCAGGAAGCTAGCTGTGTGCGCATGTGCAAGAGTGTGTTCGCGCCAAGTCTTTGCCCACCCCGGGGCGTGCCAGTGAGATCATGGGTAAGCGACCAATCAGGCGTGGACATGCCACATTAGGGTGTATATAAGCAGCACCTTTCTGGACCCGGGGCTCTCCTCTTCAAGATACAATAAACGCTTTGCTGCAGAAGGATCCTGGTGTCTGCGCGTCGTTCTTGCTGACGTTTGGCGCGCAACATTATATAGACAAACTGAAAGAACAAAACCACATGATCATTTCATCAGACGCTGAGAAAGTATTTGACAAAATTCAACACCCCTTCATGATAAAAGTCCTGGAAAGAAAAGGAATTCAAGGCCCATACCTAAACATAGTAAAAGCCATATACAGCAAACCACTTGCTAACATTAAACTAAATGGAGAGAAACTTGAAGCAATCCCACTAAAATAAGGGACTAGACAAGGCTGCCCATTCTCTCCCTACTTATTCAATACAGTTCATGAAGTTCTAGCCAGAGCAATCAGACAACAAAAGGAGGTCAAGGGGATACAGATTGGAAAAGAAGAAGTCAAAATATCACTATTTGCAGATGACATGATAGTATATTTAAGTGATCCCAAAAGTTCCACCAGAGAACTACTAAAGCTGATAAACAACTTCAGCAAAGTGGCTGGGTATAAAATTAACTCAAATAAATCAGTAGGCTTCCTCTACACAAAAGAGAAACAAGCCGAGAAAGAAATTAGAGAAACGACACCCTTCATAATACTCCCAAGTAATATAAAATAGCTCGGTGTGACTTTAACCAAGCAAGTAAAAGATCTGTACAATAAGAACTTCAAGACTCTGAAGAAAGAAATTGAAGAAGACCTCAGAAGATGGAAAGATCTCCCATGCTCATGGATTGCAGGATTAATATAGTAAAATGGCCATTTTACCAAAAAGCGATCTACAGATTCAATGCAATCCCCATCAAAATGCCAATCCAATTCTTCAAAGAGTTAGACAGAACAATTTTCACATTCATCTGGAATAACAAAAAACCCAGGATAGCTAAAACTATTCTCAACAATAAAAGGACTTCAGGGGGAATCACTACCCCTGAACTCAAGCAATATTACAGAGCAATAGTGATGAAAACTGCATGGTATTGGTACAGAGACAGACAGATAGACCAATGGAACAGAATTGAAGACCCAGAAATGAACCCACACACCTATGGTCACTTGATTTTTGACAAAGGAGCCAAAACCATCCAATGGAAAAAGGTAGCATTATCAACAAATGGGGCTGGTTCAACTGGAGGTCAACATGTAGAAGGTGCAGATCGATCCATGCTTACCACCCTGTACAAAGCTTAAGTCCAAGTGGATCAAGGACCTCCACATCAAACCAGATACACTCAAACTAATAGAAGAAAAACTAGGGCAGCATCTCGAACACATGGGCACTGGAGAAAATTTCCTGAACAAAACACCAATGGCTTATGCTCTAAGATCAAGAATCAACAAATGGGATCTCACGAAACTGCAAAGCTTCTGTAAGGCAATGGACACTGTGATTAGGACAAAACGGCAACCAACAAATTGGGAAAAGATCTTTACCAATCCTACAACAGATAGAGGCCTTATATCCAAAATATACAAAGAACTCAAGAAGTTAGACTGCAGGGAGAAAAATTACCCTATTAAAAAATAGAGTTCAGAACTAAACAAAGAATTCACAGCTGAGGAATGCCGAATGGCTAAGAAACACCTAAAGAAATGTTCAACATCTTTAGTCATAAGGGAAATGCAAATCAAAACAACCCTGAGATTTCACCTCACACCAGTGAGAATGGCTAAGATCAAAAACTCAGGTGACAGCAGTTGCTGGCAAGGATGTGGAGAAAGAGGAACACTCCTCCATTGTTGGTGGGATTGCAGACTGGTACAACCATTCTGGAAATCAGTCTGGAGGTTCCTCAGAAAATTAGACATTGAACTGCCTGAGGATCCAGCTATACCTCTCTTGGGCATATACCCACAAGATGCCCCAACATATAAAAAAGACACGTGCTCCACCATGTTCATAGCAGCCTTATTTATTATAGTCAGAAGCTGGAAAGAACCCAGATGCCCTTTAACAGAGGAATGGATATAGAATGTGGTACATCTACATAATGGAATATTACTCAGCTATAAAAACAATGCCTTTATGAAATTCATAGGCAAATGGTTGGAACTGGAAAATATCATCCTGAGTGAGGTAACCCAATCACAGAAAAACACACATGGTATGCACTCATTGATAAGTGGCTATTAGCCCAAATGCTTGAATTACCCCAGATGCATAGAACACATGAAACTCAAGACGGATGATCAAAATGTGAATGCTTCACCCCTTCTTTAAAAGGGGTGACAAGAATACCCTTGGCAGGGAATAGAGAGGCAAAGATTAAAACAGAGACAGGAGGAACACCCATTCAGAGCCTGCCCCACATGTGGCCCATACATATACAGCCACCCAATTAGACAAGATGGATGAAGCAAAGAAGTGCAGGCCGACAGGAGCCAGATGTAGATCTCTCCTGAGAGACACAGCCAGAATACAGCAAACACAGAGGCGAATGCCAGCAGCAAACCACTGAACTGAGAATAGGACCCCCGTTGAAGGAATCAGAGAAAGAACTGGAAGAGCTTGAAGGGGCTCGAGACCCCTTATGAACAACAATGCCAAGCAACTAGAGCTTCCAGGGACTAAGCCACTACCTAAAGACTATACATGGACTGACTCTGGACTCTGACCTCATAGGTAGCAATGAATATCCTAGTAAGATCACCAGTGGAAGGGGAAGCCCTTGGTCCTGCTAAGACTGAACCCCCAGTGAACATGATTGTTGGGGAAGGCAACACTGGGGGGAGGGTGAGGAGGGGAACACCCATAAAGAAGGGGAAGGGGAGAGATTATGGGGAAGTTTGCCCGGAAACCGGGAAAGGGAATAACATTCGAAATGTAAATAAGAAATACTCAAGTTAATAAAACAAAAAAAAAACAAAACAAAAAAAGAAAGAAATCATCGACACAACGGACACAATGGTCAAAGATAATGTAAAATGGAAAAAGCTAATGGTCCAAAACATACAGGAAATCCAGGACTCAATGAGAAGATCAAACCTAAGGATAATACGTAAAGAAGAGAGTGAAGACTCCTAGCTCAAAGGACCAGTAAATATCTTCAACAAAGTCATAGAAGAAAACTTCCCTAACCTAAAGAAAGAGATACCCATAAACATACAAGAAGCCTACAGAACTCCAAATAGATAGGACCAGAAAAGAAACTCCTCCTATCACATAATAGACAAAACACCAAATGCACAAAACAAAGAAAGAATATTAAAAGCAGTAAGGTTAAAAGGTCAAGTAACATATAAAGGCAGACCTATCAGAATCACACCAGACTTCTCACCAGAGACTATGAAAGCCAGAAGATCCTGGACTGATGTCATACAGACCCTAAGAGAACACAAATGCCACCCAGGTTACTGTATCCTGCAAAACTCTCAATTAACATAGATGGAGAAACCAAGATATTCCGTGACAAAACCAAATTACACAATATTTTTCTACAAATCCAGCACTACAAAGGATAATAAATGGTAAAGCCCAAGATAAGGAGGCAAGCTACACCCTAGAAAAAAACAAGAAACTAATCGTCTTGGCAACAAAACAAAGAGAAGAAAAGCACACAAGCATAACCTCACATCCAAATATGAATATAACAGGAAGCAATAATCACTATTCCTTAATATCTCTCAACATCAATGGCCTCAACTCCCCAATAAAAAGACATAGCTTAACAAACTGGATACGCAACGAGGACCCTGCATTCTGCTGCCTACAGGAAACACACCTCAGAGACAAAGACAGACACTACCTCAGAGTGAAAGGCTGGAAAACAACTTTCCAAGCAAGTGTTTGGAAGAAGCAAGCTGGAGTAGCCATTCTAAATTCGAATAAAATTGATTTTCAACCAAAAGTTATCAAAAAAGATAAGGAAGGACACTTCATATTCATCAAAGGAAAATCCACCAAGATGAACTCTCAATCCTAAATATCTATGCTCCAAATACAAGGACACCTACATACATAAAAGAAACCTTACTAAAGCTCAAATCACACATAGCACCTCACACCTAAAGAAATGTTCAACATCTTTAGTCATAAGGGAAATGCAAATCAAAACAACCCTGAGATTTCACCTCACACCAGTGAGAATGGCTAAGATCAAAAACTCAGGTGACAGCAGTTGCTGGCAAGGATGTGGAGAAAGAGGAACACTCCTCCATTGTTGGTGGGATTGCAGACTGGTACAACCATTCTGGAAATCAGTCTTGTGGTTCCTCATAAAATTGGACATTGATCTACCTGAGGACCCAGCTATACCTCTCTTGGGCATATACCCAAAAATGGTCCAACATACAACAAAGACACATGCTCCACTATGTTCATAGCAGCCTTATTTATAATAGCCAGAAGCTGGAAAGAACACAGATGCCCTTCAACAGAGGAATGGATACAGAAAATATGGTACATCTACACAATGGAATACTACTCAGCTATCAAAAACAATGACTTTATGAAATTCATAGGCAAATGGATGGAACTGGAAAATATCATCCTGAGTGAGGTAACCCAATCACAGAAAAACACACATGGTATGCACTCACTGATAAGTGGGTATTAGCCCTAATGCTTGAATTACTGTAGATGCACAGAACACATGAAGCTCAAGAAGGACAACCTAAATTCGGATGCTTCACTCCTTCTTTAAAAGGGGAACAAGAATTCCCTTAAGGGGCGATCAGGAGGCAAAGTCTAGAACAGAGACAAGGAACGCCCATTCAGAGCCTGCCCCTCATGTGGCCCATACATATGCAGCCACCAAACTAGATATGATGAAGCAAAGAAGTGCAGGCTGACAGGAACTGGATGTAGATCTCTCCTGAGAGATACAGCCAGAATACAGCAAATACATAGGCGAATGCCAGCAGCAAACCACTGAACTGAGAACGGGACCCCCGTTGAAGGAATCAGAGAATGGACCAAAAGAGCTTGAAGGGGCTTGAGACTCCATATGAACAACAATGCCAACCAACCAGAGCTTCCAGGGACTAAGCCACTACCCAAAGACTATACATGGACTGACCCTGGGCTCCAACCTCATAGGTAGCAATGAATAGCCTAGTAAGAGCACCAGTGGAAGGGGAAGCCCTTGGTCCTGCCAAGACTGAACCCCCAGTGAATGGGATTATTGGGGGGAGGGTGGGAATGGGGGGAGAACACCAGGGGAGGGGAACACCCATATAGAAGGAGAGAGGGAGGGGTTGGGGGGATGTTGGCCCAGAAACTGACAATTGAAATGTAAAAAAGAAATACCCATGTTAATAAAGATGGAGAAAAAAATGAAGTCTGGTGTAATTCTGATAGGTCTGCCGTATGTATTACTTGACCTTTTTCCCTTACTGCTTTTAATATTCTTTCTTTGTTATTTGCGTTTGGTGTTTTGACTATTATGTGATGGGAGGAATTTCTCTTCTGGTCTAATCTATCTGGAGTTCTGTAGGCATCTTGTATGACTACAGGCCTCTCTTTCTTTAGGTCAGGTAAGTTTTCTTTTATAATTTTGTTGACAATATTTACTGGCCCCTTAAGTTGGGAGTCTTGGCTCTCTTCTATACCTATTATCCTTAGGTTTGATTTTCTCATTGTGTCCTGCATTCCCTGGAAGGTTAATAGAGCAAAGTAGGTTGTTTAGAAATAGTTCTTTGGAGCAAATCCAATCTTCATTGTCAGGATATCAGCAATTTCATTCATACAAATTAGCAGTGGCAGCTCAATCCAGAAGAAACCATGTGGCTCTGCCAATTGGCCTGAGTCCTTGAAAGTAGCAAAAAAACTACTAAATCACTACCAGAAGTTCTATGGGGGAAGTTTCTTTCTATGAAGTCACAACAAACAATGACCAGCATAGAGTGGCAAGGCAAACCAATACCACAAAGCATCATCAACAAAGACCTGTGTCAGCAAAGCCCAATGATGACAAGCAAAGAATGACAAGGTAAACCAGTACCTCACTGTTTTGTTGTACCCTTTCCCAATATCACATTCTCTCAAGCATCCACGCTAGCAAAACATCACATGCTCTTTTCCAGGCTGCTTCCAGAAAAACACCATGTGCTTGTTCTCAGCAAAACATCCTCTCAGAAGAGTCACATGACACAACTGAGTCTCCAAAGAAACCAGAAATTTCCATTTCAAGATGATACTAATTGGATCATTTATGACAGTATTGAAGATAATGTTCCCAAACTTTGGCTTTGTGCCATAAACCAGGTTCTTCTACTCAGTCCCCATATGCCAATTAAAACAGCCAAGTTAATAATGAAAAGCAGAAAAAGGAAGATTAACTCAATGTGTACACATCGTGAAGAGAATTAAAGGGATCCAATGATACCTCCCCCACAACTCTGTCTTTGGGGTCCAAGATAAGAGTAGAGTTTTAAAAAAGGCCATAATTATGCAAATCTAAGCAGTTCCTATCAAGATGTGGTCTCGCCCAGCATTAGCTCACCAGTGCTTTGACTCCACTTTCCTGAAAAAAATGTCTGAAACTAACAGCATTGCTCCCAACAATGATTGACTGCCAGTGGTTTCTGTAGAGGGAATGAGACTTATAAGACCCAAAGTCTGTGGCCTGCAGTGCTGAGGACCAACAAATTGACTTATTTGAACAAGCAGTGTTTGTTCCCTTTAGAGTCTAACCACAGAGAAGGAAACCCATCATACCTTTATATAAGCCAGCCCATCATCATTGAACAAATCTTCCTTTTTCTGCTTTTTACTATGAACATATCTGGAATTGGATCTACACAGTACCTTCAGACTTGAGGAAAAAATAACTGTGCTAGCTAGTTTTCTGTCATCTTGACACAAGTTAAGTCATCTGAGAAGAGTGTCTCCATATGATTTGTCCAAGGACAAGCCTTAGGGCTTTTACTTTATTAGTAATTAATGTGAGAGAGGCCAGTTCATTGTGGGTGGGGAAACCCTGGAGTGGTTTTATAGGAAATCAGGCTTATCAAGCCATGACGAACAAGTAAAAAAGCAATACCTCTTCATGACTTCTGTATCAGCTCCTGTCTCCAGGTTTCTGCCTTGCTTGAGTTCCTGCCCTGACTTCCTTAATGATGAACAATAGTGTGAAAATGCAAGCCAAATAAATCCATTACTGCCCAAGTCATGTTGGTCATGATATTTCATCACAGTAACAGTAACCCTAGTTAAAAAATAACAAAGTCGGGGACTGGAGAGATGGCTCAGTGGTTAAGAGCACTGACTGCTCTTCCAGAGATCCTGAGTTTAATTCCCAGCAACCACATGGTGGCTCACAACCATCTGTAATGGGATCCGATGCCCTCTTCTCGTGTGTCTGAAGACAGCGACAGTGTACTCAAATACAATAAATAAATCTTCTTTAAAAAAAATAACAAAGTCACTATAACTCTTTCAGGTTAAGCCAATCTGATGTGTGTTTCCAGTTTCACATATGGCACTAAGGGCTGACATGGACTTGAAACTATGCCTGCTGATATGCTTGATAGACCAATTATATCTCACATGTTGACATGCACACAAATTGACAATAATAGAAAAAGTTAATTTAAAATGAAGATCAATTGAGGGAGAAAGGGCATTGGGAGCAAAGAGTCCAGGGGAAAAGAGAATCATGCTTGGCAAAACTCTTTAGGATAAAAAAAAAATCTTTCTACTTATTTTCCTCACTCACGTAAAATAAACTCTACAGAGAATATAGTAATAATGGAACAATAATTTAATGAGTTACTCTGGGAATTCAATGCAGAGGCATTATTTCCCAATTGAGCTGCCCTCCTGCAGTGTGACAAGTCCAAGGAATCAGTGAGTTCAACTGTCCCATCATTATCACTTGATGTCAACACCCTGCCTTGCCTTGGCGCTTAGATGACCTTCTGACACTCGGGGAAAACAAGGAGTATGCAGATACCACAACACCATTGAAGAGCCTGATGGAAAGCAGGTATAAATGGAGCTAGACTTCTCAAAGGGTGAAGCCTGGGACTCAGAAGGGTGCCACGCAGTGAGGAGCATCTGCTTACTCAGTGTTCCATGCAATCAGCCACTATGCCTTTCTCCGTTACTCTTCCTCTCGGCTTCATCTCATCTCATCTACTCCTGCTTCGAGAAAATAATTCAGATAGCTGTCACCTTCCTGATGTAAGTCATTCTCTTAACACTGAATCTTTCACAGCTCTTTCTCAATCATCTGTGTCATTTGTCTGAAGGTACTACGTTTTTTTCTTCATTCTCTATCAAAAATGTCGGTTTCTGGGAAGATGGCTCAGGTGGGAAACACTTGCTGCATAATCATAAGAACCTGATTTCGTACTGGGCAGTAGTGGCATACACCCTTAATCCAAGTACTTGGGAGACAGAGGCAGGCAGATTGCTGAATTCTAGGCCAGCCTAATCCAAAGAGTCAGTTCCAGGACAGCCAAGGCTACACAAAGAAACCCTGTTTCAAAAAAACAAAATTAAACCATGATTTCAGAATTTCAAAACACATGTAAATAGCTGATGCAATAGGATGGTCTACAATTCAGCGTTCTACTCTAATGTGGGAGGTAAAAGCTATAGACTTCCAAGAAGCTTGTAGTCCAGTTCGCCTGCTATATGCAGCAGCAAAACACATACTCTGTCTCAACAAAATGTAAGGCCAAGATTGGTTTGTGTCATAACACACAGGTTCCCACATGTTCCCGTAAAATGTGCACACACATAAAAATTCAAATATTTATTACTTACTTTACATTTCCTTTTATGAATCCTTAACCTTCTCTATTCTTTCCAAAAAAACATTGATATTTCCATGACTTGCAATTAAGATTTTACAGACAAAAATTTATTATCTTTAAAATATTAATCAAATATTAATAAGTGATTTTTAGATTGAAATATCTATGACATATTTTCTCATTTCTATTTTCTTTAGTTTGTCATTCTGACTACTGAATTTACTTCTCTTTTATCCATCAAAAACATTATTCAGAAACCATTTCTATTCACAAAGATTATACATGTCCATGTTTAAGTTTATCATTAATTATATATTCATGCTTTCCTAAAGGAGCTCAAGCCATCAGTCCGTTCTATAGCTAATGTTTGGAATTTGATAATATGGATGTGGAATTGGATTTAGCATCACGCTATCTAACTAGTCATCTGTAAACACTTAGTCATACTTAAATTAAAACTTTCTAAATTATTCATGAAATATGTGAATAGATGTGATAAAAATTATATACCTTACAATTTAACATGAAAGTGAGCATCATGTGATATTGTACAACTCTAGGATTATTTCTTTGAAAAAAAAATAGAGAAGAAAGATAGCAACTCCATTGACATTGTCCATTGACAATGTGCTTAGAATTTCAGACAAATAGAATAACACCTGAAAAAGAAATGATAATGTGTTGTGGGGAATATGTGACTTTTTTCTTAAAAGTCTGTGTGTGTGTGTGTGTGTGTGTGTGTGTATGAGTGTGTCTGTCTATGTGTCTGTCTGTGTGTGTGTCAGTCTGTGTGTCTGTGTGTCTGTCTCTGTGTCTGTCTGTCTCTGTGTCTGTCTGTGTGTCTGTCTGTCTGTGTGTCTGTCTGTCTCTGTGTCTGTCTGTGTGTGTGTGTCTGTCTGTTTATGTGTGTGTGTGTGTGTGTGTGTGTGTGTGTGTGTGTGTGTGTGTCCTCTGTGTGTGTGAGTGTAGAGCCTGTGAAAACCAGAGGAGGGCATTGAATTACCCATTCCTCTGCAATCCATTCTGGAATTATGGCAGTTGTGGGCCTATATACTTAAAGGTAGGAACCAAGCCCACATACTCCATAAGTGTGTACTTTTAACCACTGAGACATCTCTCTATGCTTGATTGTGATGACATTCAACAAAAACTAATGAATTAATAAGAAAGGTCAAAGATAAAGTAATATACTTCATCAAAACAGATTTTATTGTTTTTCTTTTATTTGTTACTAATATTTTATTTTGTTTTATTGCACTACTAGAGATGTATTATGGAGGAATAGCATTCCTAATGATGTCAACCATGATCTATGCTAAGACACTATCAACAAATAATAAATATGATTTTGTATATTAAAAACCTTTAAAAATTTTGCTGAGAAAGATATTGATTTCAAAAGGAGATTGTCTGTTACTTCAACAAGAGTTTAACCCAATAATAACATGGAATTTTTTCAGAATAAACTTAAAATTTGATTAAATCGAATAAATTTAAAGACTTTTTTCAAATAGTCAACAACAAGCATGGGGATGTCAGAGGAAACTTGCAGGAATTTGTTCTCTCCTTCTACTACTCAGGTCTCAATGTTTGATTCAAAGCATCAAGCTTAGTGACAAGTACTTTAACTACTGAGGCATCATACAGGCCCAGATTTTCTAATGGATATTTTATTTCTTTACATTTCATATGTTATAGCCTTTACCGGTTTCCCCTCAGGAAACACCATAACACATCTCCCCTCCCCCAACTTCTATGAGAGTGGTCTCCACCAAAAGACCCACACCCTCCCTCTTTCCTGTCCTGACATTCCCCTACACTGGAGCATCAAGCTTTCACAGGACTAAGGTCCTCTTCGCTCGTTGATCCCTGACAAGGCCATTCCTCTCTTACATATGCTGCTGGAGCTCCATGTGTATGTACTCTTTGGTTGGTGGTTTAGTCCCTGGGAGCTCTAGAGGGTCTGGTTGGTCAGTATTATTGTTCTTATGGGGTTCCACACACATTCAGCTCCTTCAGTACTTTCTCTAACTCCCCCATTGGGGACCCCATTCTCAGTCCATTGGTTGGCTGTAAGCATCCTCCTCTGTATTTGTCAGGCTCAGGCAGAGTCTCTAAGGAGACAGCTATATCAGGCTTCTGTTAGCATGCACTTCTTGGCATCAGCAATAGAATCTGGGTTAGGTGACTGTATATGAGACGGATGCACAGGTGGGGCAGTCTCTAGAAGCCCTTTGTCCACACTTTGTCTCCATATTTCCTCCTTTTGAGTATTTAGTTCCCCCTTCTAAGAAGGACTGAAGCATCCACATTGGTTTTCCTTCTCTTGAGCCTGATGTGGTCTGTAAATTGCATATTGTGTATTCCGAGGTTTGGGGCTATTATCCACTTATGTAAGTGAGTATGTACCATGTGCATACTTTTGGTTTACCTCACTCAGGATGATATTTTCTAGTTCCATTCATTTGCCTAAGATTTTCATGAAGTCATCGTTTTTAGTAGAAGAGTACTAAATGTGAAAATGTACCACATTTTCTATATCCATTCCTCTGTTGAGGGACATCTGGATTGTTTCAAGCTTCTGACTATTACGAATAAATCTGCTATGAACATAGTGGAGCATGTGTCCTTATTATATGTTGGAACATCAATTGAGTATATGCCCAGGAGTGGTATAGCTGGGTCCTCAGGTAGTACAATGTCCAAATATCTGAGGAACCTGCAGCCTGATTTCCAGAGTGGTTTTACCAGTCTGCAATCCCACCTAAAATAGAGGAGTGTTCCTATTTCTCTAGATCCTTGCCAACATCTATTATATCCTGAGTTTTGATCTTAGCCATTCTGACTGGTGTTAAGTGGTATCTCAGGGTTGTTTTTGATTTGCATTTCCCTGGTGAATAAGGATGTCGAACATTTCTTTAGGTGCTTCTCAGTCATTCAGTATTCCTCAGTTGAGAATTCTTTGTACCACATTTTTCTTAGGATTATTGATTCTCTGGAGTCTAACTTGTTGTGTTCTTTGTATATATTAGATAACAACCCTTTATTGTGTGTAAGATTCATAAAGATTTTTCCCACTCTGTTGGTTGCCATTTTCTCCTATTGACAGTGTCCTTTGCCTAAAAGAACCTTTGCAATTTTATGAGGTATCATTTGTTATTTCTTGATCTTAGAGCAAAGATCTGGTTTTATGTGGAGACCCTTGATCCACTTGGACCTGAGCTTTGTTCAGGGTGATAAGAATGGATCGAGTTACATTCTTCTACGTGCTGACCTCCAGAATAACCAGCACCCTTTATTTAAAATGCTATCTTTTTTCCACTGGATGGTTTCAGCTCCTTTGTCAAAGATCAAGTGACCAGAGGTGTGTGGGTTCATTACTGGGTCTTCAGTTCTATTCCATTGATCTACCCGCCTGTCTTTGTGCCAATATCATGCAGATTTTATCATAAGTTCTATAAAACAGCTTGAGTTCAGGGATGGTGATTTCCCCAGAACTTCTTTTATTGTAGAGAATAGTTTTTGCTATGCTGGGTGTTTTTGCTTTTCCAAAGGAATTTGCAAATTGCTCTTTCTAACTGTATGAAGACTGGGGATTGCATTGAATCTGTAGATTGCTTTGGACAAGATGGCCATTTTTACCATATTTATTCTGCCAATCAATGAGCATGGGAGATCTTTCCATCTTCTGAGATCTTCTTTGATTTGTTCTTCAGAGACTTGAAATTCTTGTCATACAAATCTTTCACTTGCTTGGTTAGTCACAGCAAGGTATTTTATATTATTTGTGACTGTTGTGAAGGGTGTCATTTCCTCATGTCTTTCTCAGACTGTTTATTTTTGAGTAGAGGAAGGCTATTGATTTGTTTGAGTTTATTTTATATCTAGCCACTTTGCTGAAGTATTTTTATCAAGTTTAGCAGTTCTCTAATGAAATTTGGGATCATTCAAGTATACTATATCAGCTGCAAATAGACACATTTTGACTTCTTCCTTTCCAATTTGCAACATTTTGACCTGCTTTTGTTGTCTAATTGTTCTGGCTAAGACTTCAAGTACTATATTGAGTAGGTAAGGAGAGAGAAGGCAGCCTTGTTTAGTGCCTGATTTTAGTGGGATTGCTTTAAGTTTCTCTCCATTAGTTTGATGTTGGCTACTGGTTTGCTGTATATTTCTTTTACTGTGTTTAGGTAGAGGCCTTGAACTCCTGATCTTTCCAAGACTTTTAGCATGAAGGGGTGTTGAATTTTGTCAAATTCTTTTCAGCATCTAATGATATGGTCATGTGGTTCTTTCTTTGAGTTTGTTTATATAGTGGATTACTTTGATGGATTACTGTATTTTGAATCACCCCTGCATTCTTGAACTGAAGCCTACTTAATCATGATAGATGATCATTTTGTTGTTGTTCTTAGATTCAGTTTGTGAGAATTTATTGAATATTTTTACATAGATATTCATAAGTAAAATTGGTCTGAAATTTTCTTTGTTGGATCTTTGTGTGGTGTAATGGTGGCTTCAAAGAACTACTTGGGTATTGTCCCTTCTGTTTCTGCTTTGTGGAATGGGTTGAAGAGTATTGGAATTAGGTCTTCTTTGAAGGTCTGATAGTATTTAGTGCAGAAGCACTACACCCATCGAGTCCTGAGCTTTTTTTGGTTGGGATTCTTTTAATGACTGCTTCTATTTCTTTAGATGTTGTGGGACTCTTTAGATGGTTTATTGGATCCTGATTTAACTTTGGTACCAGATACCTGTCTAGAAAATTGTCCATTTTATCCAGATTTTCCAGTTTTGTTGAGTACAGGCTTTTGAAATAGGATCTGGTGATTTTTTTTTAAATTTCTTCAGATTCTGTTGTTATGTCTCCCTTTTCATTTCTGGTTTTGTTAATTTGGATACATTTTCTGTGACTTCTAATTAGTCTGGCTCAGGTTTTGTCTATCTTGCTGATTTTCTCAAAGAACCAGCTCCTGATTTTGTTGATTCCTCGTACAGATCTTTTTGTTTCTATTTGGTTGATTTCAGCCCTGAGTTTGATTATTTTCTGCCATCTACTCCTCTTGGGTGTATTTTCTTCATTTGTTCTAGAACTTTTAGGTGTGCTGTCAAGATGGTAGTGTATGTTTTCTCCAGTTTCTTTTTGGAGGCACTCAGAGCTATGAGTTTTCCTCTTAGCACTGCTTTCATTGTGTCTCATAAGTTTCAATACATTGTGACTTCATTTTCATTAAATTGTAAGAAGTCTTTCATTTCATTCTTTCTTTCTTTCTTGACCAAGTTAACATTGAGTAGAGCATTGTTCAGCTTCCATGTATATGTGGACTTTCTGGGTTTTTGTTGTTATTGAAGATCAGCCTTAGTCCATGGTTATCTGCTAGGATGCAAGGAATTATTTTAATCTTCTTATATTTGTTGAGGCCTGTTTTGTGACCAATTATGTGGTCAGTTTTGGAAGGTACCATGAGGTGCTGAAAATAGCTATATTCTTTTGTTGTAAGATGAAATGCTCTATAGGTATCTTTTAAATCCATTTGGTTCATGACTTCTATTAGCTTCTCTGTGTCTCTATTTAGTTTGTGCTTCCATCTGTCCATTTGATGGGAGTGGGGTGTTGAAATCTCCTACTGTTCTTGCACTATCACAATGTGCGATTTGAGTGTTAGGAAGGTTTCCATTATGAATGTAAGTGCCAATGCATTTGGAGCATAGGTGTTCAAAATTGAGAATTCATTTTAGTGGATTTTTCCTGTGAAGAGTATGAAGTGTCCTAACTTGCCTTTTTTATATAACTTTTGGTTGAAAGTGCATTGTTCATTTATGTCATTTTATTGGGAATCGAGTCCATTGATGTTAAGAGATTTTAAGAAAAAGTGACTGTTACTTCCTCTCATTTTTGTTGGTGGAATTATGTTTGTGTGAGTCTCTTCCTTCAGGTTTGTTGAGAGAAGATTGCTTTCTTGCTTTTCTAGCATGCAGTTTCCCTCCTTGTGTTGGAATTTTTCATCTATTATCATTTGTAGAACTGTGTTTTTGTAAAGATATTGCGTTCATTTGGTTTCGTCATGGAATATCTTGGCTTCTCCATCTATGTTAATTGAGAGTTTTGCTGGATACAGTAGCCTAGGCTGGCATTCGTGTTTTCTTAGAGTCTGTATGACATCTGCCCAGGATCTTCTGGCTTTTAGAATCTCTGGTGAGAAGTCTGGTTTAATCCTGATAGGTCTGCTGTTATATATTACTTGACAACTTTCCCTTACTGCTTTTAATATTTTTGTTTTGTGCATTTGGTGTTTTGAAAGGAAGGAGTTTCTTTTCTGGTCCAGTCTATTTGGAGATCTGTAGACTTCTTGTATATTCATGGGCTTCTCTCTCTTTAGGTTAAAGAAGTCTTCTCCTATAATTGTGTTGAGGATATTTACTGGCTCTGTATGTTGGGAATATTCATTCTCTTCTATACATTTTATCTGTAAGTTTGGTCTTCTCATTCTGTCCTAGATTTCCTGGATATTTTTTGGTAGGAGCCCTTTGCATTTTGCATTTTCTTTGACCATTGTTCCTATATTTTCTCTGATATCTTCTGTCCCTGAGATTCTCTCTTCTGACTCTTGTACTCGGTTGGTGATGCTTGCATTTATGACTCCTGATCTCTTTCCTATGTTTTCTATGTCCAGGGTTGTCTCCCTTTTTTCTTTGTTGTTTCTATTTCCACTTTTAGATCTTGGATGGTTTTGTTCAATTCCCTCACCTGTTTTGTTGTGTTTTCCTGTAATTCTTTAAGGGAATTTTGTGTTTCTTCTTTAAGGGCTTCTATTTGTTTACTTGTATTGTCCTGTATTTCTTTTTTTTTTTTTTTTTAGATTTTATTTTATTGTATATGATTACACTGTAGCTGCCTTCATACACACCAGAAGAGGGCATCAGATCTCATTACAGATGGTTGTGAGCCACCATGTGGTTGCTGGGATTTGAACTCAGGACCTCAGGAAGAGCAGTCGGTGCTCTTAACCACTGAGCCATGTCTCCAGCCCCCTTGTCCTGTATTTCTTAAAGGAGTTATTTATGTCCTTCTTAAAGTTCTCTATCATCAAGAGATGTGAATTTAAATCCAAATCTTGCTTTTCTAGTGTGATGGGGTATCCAGGACTTGCTTTAGTGGGAGAACTGAGTTCTGATGATGCCAAGTATCATTGGTTTCTGTTGCTTATGTTCTTGTGCTTGCCTCTTGCCATCTGGTTACGTCTAGTGTTGCCTGCCCTTGCTGTCTCTGAGTGGAGCCTCTCCCTCCTGTGATCCTGGTTGTATCAGACCTCCTCAGATTCTACTTGTCTCTGTGATTCTGTGATCCTGTGATTCTGGGATCCTGTAATCCTTAGATCTTGGGTGTGTCAGAGCTCCTGGGAATCAAGTTTTCTCAGAGTGTTGTAGAAGTAGGTGAAGAGCCAGAGCCCTGGGTTTGCTCAGGGCACAGTTGCAAGCCAGAAGGAACCATTGCCTCTGCCTGGGCAGGGCTTGGGTTTCTCTGGTTCCTGTGGGGGGTCCCAGTTATGTTTGGTGTTTGGAAAGATGTTGTGGCCTCAGATGTGATCTTGAGTGTGTCAGGGCTCCAGTGCTCCTGGTTGTGTCTGATCTCCTAGGAGTCAAACTTTCTCTGTGATTCTGTGGTCCTGGGCATTTCACAGCACCTGGGAGTCTGACTCCCTCTAGGTGTTGTAGGAGTGGGTACACAGCCGCACCCCAAGGTCTGCTCCCTGTGAAGGTTAAAACTAAAAGGAATCTGGTGTTTCAGAGCACCTAGAAGCCCGGCTTCCTGTGGGTGTTGTAGGAGTGGGTACAGAGTCAGCACCCAAGTTCTGTGCCTGGTACAGGTTTAAAACTGGAGGAACCAGTACCACTGGCCTAGTTTGAATTCCTGCATTTCTGGATACCAGGGATCCCAGTTACTCTGGGTGTTTAGCAGTTGTTGTGCCCTCCTCACCTGTGATCCTGGGTGTGTTAGAGCACCTGGGAGTCAAGCTTCCTCTGGGTGTTGTGGGAGTGGATGCAGAGCCAGTGCATGTGCACATGTATGTGATTATTTATAGTAAGAAGGTGAAAAACAATATGTGAACTTTTAAATTTATTTAATTCTTATTGGGTTTCTTGTTTCTTTTCTATACATGAACTTTTAACAATCACAGATATTACCACAGACTTCAGAAAAGACAAAAATTAAAATTTATCTAAACTCTGCGTGTAATATAGAAAACTTGGATCTCACATAAATGTCTAAAATAAACAGGATTTAACAAATAGCTTACATTTAGAAAACTTTTATGTAATGAGAATCAAAGGACTGAAGAGGTAGTTCAGGATGAAGCAACAATGCCTAGAAGCTTCTTTCCAACACCGACCAAAAAAAAGTGCTCAACAGTAATCATAATGGAAAATTAATTCAAGACCTAGGAACTTTGAATTCTTTATGCTTAGAAGTTATATTTTATAGAACTTGTGTAACAAAAGCTGCAATATAAAGAAAATCTAAATAATGATTAAATGAGAAGTGGACATCAATAGTTGTAACCAAGCGCACACTAGAACCAGAATATGTATCATGGACAAATTGCAAGCACACAGAAAGCACCACAATAAAACAAAGACATTCAGTGATTTACAAATCAGAATAGACTCAGGGAGTTCCCATTCACACATTCATTAGACAGAACCGAACAAAGTTGCCATCAGGAATGCTGATGAGATATGTTTGGGTAGGGACACCAGAGCTGTGATTACGTATGTAAGTGGATATTAGAATCCCTTAGGAAGGTTTGTAAAACACAGATCAGACACTGGCCCCACAAAATACATGGGACTCAGTTGGTATGAATGGCTTCCAGATGACAATTTCTAGCAAGTAGAGTGATGCCGCAGTTGCTGCTCCAGAGAACATCACAGAGGACAATCGATCTACAGACAACAGTTTTAGATGACAATGTTAACAATAAATTGCCAACCACAGATTAAAGGATTACCCACAATAAATGACTACCTGAGTGCTCCTGGATACTTTGTTAAATTTTGATTTTAAATTTTTGTTATATATATTTTAAAGATGTTTAGTTATTTTTAATTGTGCATGTTTTTGGCTCTGTGTGTGTGTGTGTGTGTGTGTGTGTGTGTGTTTGTGTTTACACATGATTCATGAGTACAGGTCCTGACTGAAACCAGAAGAGGTCATCAGATCTCCTAGAACTGGAGTTACAGGTGGTTTTGAGCTGTTTTACATGGGTACTGTGTTCTAAGTCCAGATCCTTGGCAAAAGGAGTACAAACCCTTAACTGCTAAGCCATCTACTCAGTCCCTAAATGTATTTATTTATTCTCCGTGTATGCATGCACACACATATCATGGCACATGTATAGAAGTGAAAAAAACAACATGAAGAAGTTGGGTCTCTCAAAATCCAGTCATAAGTGTTGGCAGAAAGGGCCTTTTCATACTGAGTCATCTTACCAGCATAATACTTTGGGTTTTGTGGAGGTCTTTTTCTTTTGTTCTGTTTTTGCTTGGAGTGTTTTGAGACAAACTTTACTTAGCTCTGGTTGTTGTAGAACTGTCTGTGTAAAACAGAATGTAAATTCAAACTCAATAACATCTGCCAGCCTCTACCTTCCAAGTGCTGGGATTAAAGACATGTGCCACAATACCTCGTTAATACCTCAGGTTGTAATAAAATATATTAGCATTATTTGGCAGAACCCACCTGAGATGAATTTGTGCTGTGTTTTTCTCTCCTTTTGGATGATCCCAGCAGTCCTATGGAAAGAGAAAACCAAACAGGAGACCGAAAGTTTCTCCTCCTGGGATTCACAGAAGACTCTGACCTACAGTCATTCTTCTTTGGGTTGCTTCTCTCCATGTACCTGGTCAGCATCACAGGCAACTTACTCATCGTCTTGGCCATCGTATCAGACCACCACCTACACACGCCTATGTACTTCTTCCTCTCCAACTTGTCCATAGCTGACATTGGCTTCACCTCCACCACCATACCAAAGGCCTTGCAGAATATCCACACACAAAGCAAACTCATCTCTTTCACAGGCTGTATCACACAGATATTTTTTTTCATTGTGTTTGGATGCCTGGACAATTTACTCCTAACAGCGATGGCGTATGACCGCTTTATGGCCATCTGCCATCCCCTGCACTATGTGGTCATCATGAATTCTTGTTTCTGTGTAATGCTGGCCCTGGGATCATGGATAGTTAGTGTCATGAGTTCCCTGCCCGAGACCTTAACTGTGTTAAGGCTATCCTTCTGTACGAATATGGAAATTCCACACTTTTTCTGTGATCTTCCTGAAGTCCTGAAGCTTGCCTGTTCTGATACCCTTGTTAATAACATTGTGATATATTCTTTAACTATAGTCATAGCTGGTTTCCCATTCTCTGGGATTCTATTATCATATTCTCGGATTTTCTCCTCCATCTTAAGAATTCCTTCAGCTGGAGGCAAGTACAAAGCCTTTTCAACCTGTGGGTCTCACCTCTTGGTAGTCTTCTTGTTCTACAGCAATGGTCTTGGGGTCTACCTTAGCTCCGCAGCCACATCATCTTCTAGAATGAGTCTAGTTGCCTCATTGATGTACACCATGGTCACTCCCATGCTGAACCCCTTCATCTACAGCCTGAGGAACAAGGACATGCAGAAGGCCTTGGGAAAACTCCTCAGGAAAATCATGCTTCTTGGTGAAGGGAGCTTAGCAGGATTCCCATAAGAAGAAATCCCATGAAATTAGAAAACATACACCCCATCATCTAATGTAATAGCTACATTTTTCTAAAAATAAGGTTTGTGCTGTTTTTATTTATTCTCTGAGAAGTTCATGCATACACACAAATATGATTATATATGAAAGATCTCAGAGTTTAAAAGAGACTCTGGGATGAATCATTAGAGTTAATAGTTTATTAGAAGAGTTACTAACACTGTGGATAGACAGGCAAGAGAAAAACAGCATGACTCTGACAGCATAACTCCGAGAAGAGCACAAGACCTAGTGCCAGAAACGACAGCATGGCAGTAGCTCTGATGAGTCATTATGGCCTGTGTTGCAGATTCTAGGTCCTTTGATTCAACTCCCGGAGAAAGAGGTCACTCTGATGAAGGGTGTGCTCACAGCACAGTCTGCATCCAGGCTTTCTGGTTCCCAGGCAGGAGGAAGGGGAAAGGTTGGAGAATAGGATTTGTGGCTACAATAACTCTTCTGATTTGAAATTTCCAGGTAGATTCCTACCTGGAAATCTGTTAGCTTGTGATTCATAGGAAATGCCCTCAGTAGGGCGTCTTTTAGAATCTGTGAGACAAAAGAGCTCCTTTGTGTATTGAGACCTTAAGCAACAATCTAGTATAGATTCTGACATTATATTCCTGAAATATTCACACACACACACACATACACACACACATACACACACACACACCTTTTATTATTCAAACTTAACTCTAATCTCCACTTCTTTTGTTTCCTCAGTACTAAGTTTCACTAAGTACTAAGGTTCACTAAGTCAAATTAGTGCTGCCAGTATGTACACTGATGTGGGACCATACCTAGAAACACAGGCAACCTACCAGATGTCACATACCTGAAGGAGAATGGCTCTCTTCCCCCCTATAGGCAACAGCTCCCCAAAGCTCCTCAGTTAGGGGTGAGTCCTCATGGTTCCCTTTCCCCTCCACTCTGGAACACAAATATAGAAATACAAAAAGCAACAGAACTCCTCCAAAATTACTAACTTTGTAATGACAGATCCCAATGATAATGAGTTTTATTAAATCTCAAAACATTCAAAAGAATAATTATAAAAATGTTTAGTAAATCAAAGAAGATGCTTAGAAACTTCTAAATCAGTTTAGAGAAAATATGAATAGAGCTAAGTGAGACAAGAAAGCCAATACAAACTGGAAAGAGGAAGTTAATAAGGAAAAATTCGGAGAAAATATGAATGGATGAAGCAGAAGAAAGATTGAGAAATTAAAGATAAGGTAGATGAATTGAAGCCCTCAAACTATAAAATTAAATAAGAAAGTATGACCAAACCTAAAGTATCTAAGAGACACCACGAAAGAATCAAATTTATAGAAAGGTGAGGTGTGTGTGTGTGTGTGTGTGTGTGTGTGTGTGTGTGTGTGTGTGTGTGTGTACATATGTGTGTGCACCCATGCAAATGTCTGGAAGCCAGAAGTAAATGGCATCTTCCTCAGTCTATCTTTACCTTCTTGTTGTTGTTGTTTTTGTTTTTTATTTGTTTGTTTGTTTGTTTGAGAAATGGCCTCTTCTCATTAAACTCAGATCTTGATAATTTGTCTTAAGTGGCTGGCTAGCCATGCTAGGATGTTCTTCTGTCTTTGTTTTCTCAGTTCTGGGATTATATGCCCACGTATCCAACTTTTTCATATGAGTCCTGAATATTCACCTCCTCTCCTTGTATATTCATGGAAATAACTTTATAGTTTGAGACAATTCCACAGCCCTAGAAAATCAAATTTGAAAAAAAACACACACATGTAATAGAATTAGGAGGAAAAATCCATGTTAAAGGCATAGAATATATATTAAATAAAATCATAACAAAAATGTTGCCAAACCTGGGGAAATAAATGGCCATCCATATAGAGGAGCTATTCTGAATGCTAAGCAGACAAGATCAGAAAGTCATTGTACCACATAAAAACAGTAAATACACTAAGTACCCAAAAAGAAAAGAAAAAACAAATACTATTAAAAGCAGGGACTAGTAATTGTTGCAATTCCTGAGCACACGGGCATTCTGAGAGCCATGGTAAGACTTACCCATCTGGTAATATTACTATAGGGAAAAAAAATCATTCTAAAGAAAAATTCACTGAGCCTTGATCTTCCTATTTTCTGAGGGGGTTTAAACAATTCTTTTTTCATTAATTTATCTATTAACTCACTTCACATCCTTATTGCAGCACTCTCTCCCTTCTCCCTCCTCTCCTCCCATTCCCATCCTCACAAACCCCTCTTCCTGTTATTAAACAATTCTTGGGTTGTGCATAAGTCCCATATATTTTCATTCTTTTTATACTCACAGTAAGTATAGTTCCCATCCATTATCAAGGAAACTTCTTTTTTGCAACAAGGACCATTGCAGAAAACCACAATCAATCAAAATGCAAAGTTGTGGAGACCAGTCCCAAATGGTACATCTATAAGATAACTCTATACATCTGAAGCTCAGGGATCATTGTAAGAAAGGGGGCAGAAAAATTTTAAGAGCCAGAGGATTAGGGAGTTTTCTGTAAAACTAAGACTATGTCTCCTAGAAATGTCAACAAAGCTACACTTGTGAAGTCTCACCAATATGGTTGCCCAAACATGACCTAAACAATGATGATAACAATAGACAAGCTAATGTGGAAGGGGAGAAGGCTCACCAAGCCTTAACCATAGACAAAGAACTACAGGCAACTAAAGAATGCTGAGAGTGTGAGAAATAGTCTTTCACAGGAAAGGGAACCCATTTGTTTATCTAATCCCAAATGGCAATCCCTGAAAACACATAAATACAATAAACAATACTGAACAGGATGTATTTTTATATATTGAGAACTATATGTGTGTCTGTGTGTATTTGTCTATGTGTGTGTGTGTGTGCGTGTGTGTGTGTGTGTGTGTATGGAGATGTCTGTGTGTGTGCGTGTGTGTAAATGTGTGTATTGTGTGTGTATGTGTGTGTGAATGTGTTTGTGTTTGTGTGTGTGTGTGTGTGTGTGTGTGTTGCTAGATGGGAATTGATCAAGATGACAAGAAAACATATGAAAAAGATCAACCTCAACAAAAGCAGATTGTCCTTTACTAGCAGAGTGAAAAGCAGCAGTTTCCTTAAAGGAGGAGAGACCATGTGCCAAAGCACAGAGGGTTTGGGGATTTTATAAGGTAGAAACAGGATCCTTTGGGTGGAAAATTCATTACATCTGTAGGTCTGATCCCCTTCAGTCTCAAACTTGTAAGTACCAATTGGTTGGTATGCTGACCTTCTTGCCAGGAGCCTACAGATAGTCTCATATGTTAACTTTCCTGTCTGGAGATTCTCATCTCACCTGAGGCTTTTAGAACATTAACCGTCCATATATAGCAACAATTAAAGAAAAGGAAGCCATGAATTTGAGAGACAGAATGGGCTGATACTTAGAAGTGTTTAGAAGAAGGAAAGAGATGGGGTAAATGATGTAATTATAATATAATCTCAATAGAGAAAGAGAATTTAAAATTAGGATTATCCCCCTTCTGCCCGGTCCTTTCTGCTGGGACAGATGCTAGCCAGTCTGCTCCCTGGAAGAGACTGTATCCTGAGGCACACCAGAGGATCCATTATACTCAGCATTTGGTAAGAACCACCCCCCAAGTCCCACAGATGGGGGCCAGTGGATATGGGGGCCCACCATTTCCCCAAACCCCTGCCCACTGAATAACAATGCCCTTCTGCCTGGTCCTTTCTGGTGGGAGAGACTGCTAGCTGGTCTGCTCACCGCAAGAGGCTATATCCTGAGTATACCAGAGGATCTGCTGCACTCAGAACATTTGACATCATATGCTGAAACATACCAGAAGAATCACTGCACTCAAAACATTTGATACCACATCCTGAGGCATCCCAGGAGATCTCCTACACACGGAGCATCTGACACCACAACCAGAGACATCCCAGGAGATCCACTGCACCCAGGAAGCAACAGCTTGAAGTCATCCCAGTAGTTCCTCTGTACACAGGATAACTGGGCGATTGACACCACAGTCTGAAGGCCTCACAGCAGCTCTGTGGCATGCAGGACTACTGACCCAAAAGACTGAAAGTCTCCTCTGAAGACCCAACAGTCTGCAGGCCTCCCAGGAGATCTACTGCAGCCAGGGCAACAAGTCAGCAGCTTCTCTGTCCCTCTGAATACCCTCCAGTTGGAAGGCCCCACAGGAGGTCTGCTACAGCCAGATCCACAAGCCTACCAGGATACCTGTTGCAACCCAGGGACAAAAGAGGCAGACTCCAGACAGAGTCACCCAGACCAGCAAACACTAGAGATAACCAGATGGTGAAAGACAAGTGCAAGACCATAAGGAACAGAAACCATTATACATGGGCATCATCAGAACCAAGTTCTCCCACCACAGCAAGTCCTGAATACACCAACATACCTAAAAATCAGGAAGCTGACCTAAAATCATGAAGATAACAGAGTCGTTTAAGGAGGATATAAATAACTCATTGAAAAAAATCAGGAAAATACAGGTAAACAGGTAGAAGTCCTTGAAGAGGAAACAAATAAATCCCTTAAAGAAATACAGAAAAACACAATCAAAGAGGTGAGGGAATTGCATAAAGTGGTCCAACACCTAAAAGAGGAAGTAGAAACAAGAAAACTCAAATGGAGGCAAACCAAGAAATAGAAAACATAGGAAAGAGGTCAGGAATTACAGATGTAAGCATCACCAACAGAATACAAAAGATAGAAGAGAGAATCTCAGGTGTAGAAGATACTGTAGAAGAGATTGACACTATGGTCAAAGAATATTCAAAACATAAAAAAAAAACTCCTAACCCAAAACATCTGAGAAATTCAAGACACAATGAAAAGATCAAGTCTAAGAATAATTGGAATAGAGGAGAATGAAGATTCCCAGCTCTGACCTGAAAATATCTTCAACAAAGTCATAGAAGAAAACTTCCCCAATCTAAAGAAAGAGATGGCCAAAATGGTATAAGAAGCCTACAGAACACCAAAAAAAAATGCGACCAGAAAAGGAAATCCTGGGATTGCTCAGTGGTGGCTTAGTGGTTAAGAGCACCAACTGCTTTTCCAAAGGTGCTGGGTTCAATTTCCATTATCTACATGGCAACTCACAACTGTCTATAAGTAACTACAGTTCCAGGGCTTCTGACACCCTCACACAGATAGACATACAGGCAAAACATAAGATAAAATTAAATGATATAGTGAAAGAACTAAAGTTTAAAAATAAAATAAAAAAAGGGCTGGAGAGATGGTTCAGTGGTTAAGAACACTGACTACTATCCCAAAGATCGTGAGTTCAAATGCCAGCAGTTACATGGTGGCTCACAACCATCTGTAATAAGATCCAATGCCCTCTTCTGGTGTGTCTAAAGACAGCTACAGTGTACTTTTATATAAATAAATCCTTTAAAAAAGAAAATCCTCTCATCACATAATAGTTAAATCACTAAACGCACAGAACAAAGAAAGAATATTAACCTCCACATCAAACCAGATACACTCAAACTAATAGACGAAAAAGTGGGGAAGAATCTCGAACACATGGGCATTGGAGAAAATTTCCTGAACAAAACACCAATGGCTTATGCTCTAAAATCAAGAATCAACAAATGGGATCTCATAAAACTACAAAGTTTCTGTGCAAAGGACACTGTTGTTAGGACAAAACGGCAACCAACAGATTGGGAGAAGATCTTTACCAATCCTACAACAGATAGAGGGCTTATATCCAAAATATACAAAGAACTCAAGAAGTTAGACCACAGGGAGACAAATAACCCTATTAAATAATGGGGTTCAGAGCTAAACAAAGAATTCACAGCTGAGGAATGCCGAATGGCTGAGAAACACCTAAAGAAATGTTCAACATCTTTAGTCATAAGGGAAATGCAAATAAAAACAACCCTGAGATTTCACCTCACACCAGTGAGAATGGCTAAGATCAAAAACTCAGGTGACAGCAAATGCTGGCGAGGATGTGGAGAAAGAGGAACACTCCTCCATTGTTGGTGGGATTGCAGACTGGTACAACCATTCTGGAAATCAGTCTGGAGGTTCCTCAGAAAATTGAACATTGAACTACCTGAGGACCCAGCTATACCTCTCTTGGGCATATACCCAAAAGATACCCCAACATACAACAAAGACACATGCTCCACTATGTTCATAGCAGCCTTATTTATAATAACCAGAAGTTGGAAAGAACTCAGATGCCCTTCAACAGAGGAATGGATACAGAAAATGTGGTACATCTACACAATGGAATATTACTCAGCTATCAAAAACAATGACTTTATGAAATTCATAGGCATATGGACGGAACTGGAAAATATCATCCTGAGTGAGGTAACCCAATCACAGAAAAACACACATGGTATGCACTCATTGATAAGTGGCTATTAGCCCAAATGTTCAAATTACCCTAGATGCACAGAACACATGAAACTCAAGAAGGATGACCAAAATGCAAATGCTTCACCCTTCTTTAAAAGGGGAACAAGAATACCCTTGGCAGGGAATAGGGAGGCAAAGTTTAGAACAGAGGCAGAAGGAACACCCATTCAGAGCCTGCCCCACATGTGGCCCATACGCATACAGCCACCAAACTAGATAAGATGGATGAAGCAAAGAAGTGCAGGCCTACAGGAACCGAATGTAGATCTCTCCTGAGAGACACAGCCAGAATACAGCAAATACATAGGTGAATGCCAGCAGCAAACCACTGAACTGAGAATGGGACCCCCATTGAAGGAATCAGAGAAAGGACTGGAAGAGCTTGAAGGGGCTTGAGACCCCATATGAACAACAATGCTAAGCAACCAGAGCTTCCAGGGACTAAGACACTACCCAAAGACTATACATGGACTGACCCTGGGCTCCAACCTCATAAGTAGCAATGAATAGCCTAGTAAGAGCACCAGTGGAAGGGGAAGCCCTTGGTCCTGCCAAGACTGAACCCCCAGTGAACGTGATTGTTGGGGAGAGGGTGGTAATGGGGGGAGGATGGGGAGGGGAACACCAATATAGAAGGGGAGGTGGAGGGGTTAGGGGGATGTTGGCCCAGAAACCAGGAAGAAGAATAACAATTAAAATGTAAATAAGAAACACTCAAGTTGATAAAGATGAAAAAAAAAAAGACACAGATTAACAAACTAGATATATAATGAGGACCCAACATTTTGCTGCCTACAGGAAACACACCTCAGAGACAAAGATCTGAAACACTACCTCAGAGTAAAAGGCTGGAAAACAACTTTCCAAGCAAATGGTCTAAAGAAGCAATCAGGAGTAGCCATTCTAATCCCGAATAAAATCGATTTTCAACCAAAAGTCATCAAAAAAGATAAGGAAGGACACTTCATATTCATCAAAGGAAAAATCCACCAAGGTGAACTCTCAATCCTAAATATCTATGCTCCAAATCCAAGGGCACATATATTCATAAAATAAACCTTACTAAAGTTCAAAACACACATTGCGCCTCAACAAAAATAGTGGGAAATTTCAACACCCCACTCTCATCAATGGACAGATCATGGAAACAGAAACTAAACAGAGACAGAGAGAAACTAACAGAAGTTATGAACCAAATGCATTTAAGAGATATCTGTATAACATTAAACTAAAACAGAATATACCTTCTTCTCACCACCTCAGGGTACCTTCTCCAAAACGTACCATGTAATCAGTCACAAAACAGGCCTCAACAGATAAAAGAAGATTGAAATAATCCCATGCATCCTATCAAATCACCACAAACTAAGACTTGTCATCAATGACAACAAAATGATAGAAAGCTCAAATACACATTGAGCTGAAATTTTTCTACACAATGAAAACTTGGTCTAGGTATAAATAAAAAAAATTTAAAACGTTTTAGAATTTAATGGAAATTAAGGCACAACATAACCAAACTTATGGAATACAAGGAAAACAGTGGTAAGAGGAAAACTCACAGCTCTGAGTACCTCCAAAAAGAAACTGGAGAGAGCATACACTAGCAGTTTGACAGCACACCTGAACAAATAGAGCAAAAAGAAGCAAAGACACCCAAGAGGATTAGATGGCAGTAAGTAATCAAACTGGAAGCTGAAATTAACCGAGCGGAAACGAAAAGAACTGTACAAAGTATCAACAGAACAAGGAGCTGATTCTCTCAGAAAATCAACAAGATACATAAACTATTACACATACTAATCAGAGGGCACAGAGGCAGTGTCCAAATTAACAAATTCAGAAATGAAAAGGAAGACATAACAACAGAAACTGGGGGAAATCAAAAAAAATCATCAGATCCAACCACGAAAGCTTATACTCAACAAAACTGGAAAGTCTGGATGAAATGGACAATTTTCTAGAAAGATACCAGGTACCAAAGTTAAATCAGGATCAGATAAACCATTGAAACAGTACCATAACTCCTAAAGAAATAGAAGCAGTTATTAAAAGTCTCCCAACCAAAAAAAGCTCAGGACCAGATGGGTTTAGTGCAGAATTCTATCAGACCTTCCTAGAGAACCTAAGGCCAATACTGTCCAAACTATTCTACAAAATAGACTCAGAAGGAATACTACCCAAGTCCTTCTGTGAAGTCACAGTTATGCTTATACTTACACAACACAAAGACCAACAAAGGATAAAAACTAGCCAGAGACACGAGACAATAAAAGGATGTCAAAGAGATACAAATTAGAAAGGAAGAAGTAAAAATATCACTATTTGCAGAGGATATGATAGTATATTTAAGTAATCCCAAAAGTTCCATCAGAGAACTACTAATCCTGGTAAACAACTTCAGCAAAGTGGCTGGATATAAAATTAACTCAAACAATTCAGTAGCCTTCCTCTACTCAAAGGATAACCAGGCTGAGAATGAAATTAGGGAAATGATATCTTTCACAACAGTCACAAATACTATAAAATACCTTTCTGTGACTCTAACCAAGCAAATGAAAGATCTCTATGACAAGAACTTCAAGTCTCTGAAGAACAAAATTGAAGAAGATCTCAGAAGATGGAAAGATCTCCCATGCTCATGGATTGGCAGGATTGATATTGTAAAAATGGCCATCTTGCCAAAAGCGATCTATAGAATCCTTGCAATCCCAATCAAAATTCCAACTCAATTCTTCATAGAGTTAGAAAGAGTAATTTGCAAATTGATTTGGAATAAAAAAAAAGCAGGATGGTGAAAACTATTCTCAACAATAAAAGAACTACTGGGGCAATCACCATCCCTGACCTCAAGCTGTATTACAGAGCAATAGTGGGAAAAATTGTATTCTGTTGGTACAGAGACAGGCAGGTAGATCAATGGAATAGTATGGAAGACCCAGAAATGAACCCACACACCTATAGTCACTTGATTTTGACAAGGATGCTAAAACCATGCAGTGCAAAAAAAGATAGCATTTTCAACTGATAGTGTGGGTTCAACTGGTAGTCAGCGTGTAGAAGAATGCAAATTGATCCACTCTTTTTTGGTTTTTACTTTTTTATTGGATTTTTTTATTTAAATTTCAAATGTTATTCCCTTTCCTTGTTTCCATAAACTCTCTACCCCATCCCTCTCCCACTTCTATGACGATGTTCCCCCAACCCATCCACCAACCTTTTCCCGACCCCCCACCCTGACATTCCCTTACATTGGGGAGAGGGGGTCAAGTCTTGTCAGGACCAAAGGCTTCTCCTCCCATTGATGGCTATAACAGCCATCCTTGCTACATATGCAGCTGGAGCCATGGGTTTATCCATGTGCACTCTTTTGATGGTGGTTTAGTCCCTAAAAGCTCTGGTTGGTTGGTATTGTTGTTCTTATGGGGTTGCAAGCTCGTTCAGTTCGTCAGTCATTTCTCTTACTCCTCTAATGAGTATCCTGTTCTCAGTTCATTGGTTGGCCGCAAGCATCCTCTTCTATATTTGTCGTGCACTGGCAGAGCCTCTCAGGAGACAGCAATATTAGGCTCCTCTCAGCATGCACTTCTTGGCATCAGCAATATTGTCTGGGTTTGGTGGCTGGACATGTATGAGCAAGATGCCCAGATGGAACCGTCTCTGGATGGCCTTTCCTTCAGTCTGATCCAAACATTGTCTCCATATTTCCTCCTATGGATATTTGTGCCCCTTTCTGAGAAGGACTGAAGCATCCCCATTTGGTCCTCTTTCCTCTTCAGCTTCATGTGGTCTATGAAGTGTACCTTGGATAATTCAAGCTATTGGGCTAAGATCCAAATATCAGTGAGTTCATACCATATGTGTTTTTAGTGATTGGGTTACCTGACTCAGGATATTTTCTACTTCCATGCATTTTCCTATGAATTATGTGAAGTTATTATTTTTAATAGGTGAATAGTACTTCATTGTGTCAATGTCCCACATTCTCTGTATCCATTCCCCTGTGAGAGACATCAGGATTCTTTCCAGATTCTGGTTATTATAAGTCAGGATTAATATTGTAAAAGTGGCCATCTTGTGAAAAGCAATCTAAAGATTCAATGCAGTCCTCATTGCTCCAACTCATTTCTTCATAGAGTTAGACAGAACAATTTGCAAATTCATTTGGAATAACAAAAACACCAGGATAGCAAAAACTATCCTCAGCAATAAAAGAATACCCAAGATACAGTTCACAGACTACGTGAAGCTCAAGAAGAAAAAGGACCAAAGTGCAGATGCTTCAGTCCTTCTTAGAAGGAAGAACAAAATTATTCATAGGAGGGAATACAGAGACAAAATTTGGAGCAGAGACTGAAGAAAAGGCCATCTACAGACTGTCCCACCTGGGGATCCATCCCATACACATACAGCCACCAAACCCAGACAATATTGCTGATGCAAAGTGCAGGCTGACAGGATCCTGATATAGCTGTCTCCTGAGAAGCTCTGCCAGAGCATGACAAATACAGAGGTGGATTCTGCAGCCAACCATTGAACTGAGAACAAGGTCCCCATTGGAGGAGTTAGAGAAAGGATGAAGGAGCTGAAGGGGTTTGCAAACCCATAAGAACAACAATACCAACCAACCAGAGCTCCCAGGGACTAAACCATCATCCAAAGACTACACATGGACAGACCCATGGCTCCAGCTGCATGCATAGTATAGGATGGCCTTGTTGGGCCTCAGTGGGAGGAAAAGTCCTTGGCCCTGCCAAGGCTTGATGCCCCAGTGTAGGGGATTTCAGGGTGGGGAGGTAGGAAAGGGTCAGTGTTTGGGTGGGGAACACCCTCAAAAAGAATGGGAAGGTGGTTGGGATAGGGCGTTTATGGTTGGGAAACCGGGAAAGGGGATAACATTTGAAATGTAAATATAAAATCCAATAAAAAAATAATTGATAAATTGGATCTCATGAAACTGGAAACCTTCTGTAAGACAAAGTGTATGTATAGTCAGTAGGACAAATTGGCATTCTATAGATTGGGGAAAAAAATCTTCACTAACCCCACATCTGATAGAGGGCTAATATTCAAATTATTATGAAGAACTCAAGAAGCTAACCACAAAAAGAATCAAACCATCCAATCAAAAGTCGAGTGGATTGCAAACTGATACAACCATTCTGGAAATCAGTCTGGAGGTTCCCCAGAAAATTGGACATAGTACTACATGAGGACTCAGCTATACCACTCCTGCCCATGTACCCAAAAGATGCTCCAACATTTATCATCCTGAGTAAGGTAACTCAGACCCAAAGGGACATGCATGGTATATTCTCACTAACAAGTGGGTAGGGGTAAGGGGAGAGGGGAGTATGATCAGGTGTTGGGTGGGGTAAAAGGACTGAAGCCCTCAGGGCCAGCAGAAAAAAATGGAAACAGGTGACGTGAAGAAGAAGGAGGTTGGGAGGACCTTCAAGAATGTACCAGAGACCTGGGAAGTGAGTGACTCTCAGGACTCAAAGGAGGTAGAGGGTGGGGGTGACCTATAGTGAGGAGAGGGAACATATTGAACTTCCAGCAGAAAGACAGGACAAGTGAGGGACGGGGTTGCTATCCCACAGTTAAATGTCTGACCCATACTTCTTCCTGTTTAAAAGAACAGCACAAATGGAACTGGAGAAGAGCCTGAGGAAATGAATTCCAGCGAAAGGGGGATCCAGAGAAAGGGGAGGCCCAAGACCTGACACCGTTACTGAGGCTATGGAGCACTCATAAAAAGGGATCTATCATGACAGCCCTCTGAAAGACCCAACAAGCAGCTGAAAGAGTCAGATGCAGATTTGTGCACCCAACCAATGCTGACCCCTGTGGTTGAATTAAGGAAAAGCTAGAAGAAATAGAAGAAGCTGAGGAGGAAGGAGACCCTGTAGGAGGACCAGCAGTCTCAATTAACCTGAACCCAGGAGATCTCTCTGACACTGGATCACCACCAGGCATCATACACCAGCTGAGATGAGGCTTCCAACACATATACAGCAGGGGACTCCCTGGTCTGGGTTCAGTCAGAGAAGATGCACCTAACCCTCAAGAGACTGGAGGCCCCAGGAAGTTTAGAGGTCTGGTGCGGTGGGTGGGGTGGGAATACCTTCATGGAGATGGGGATTCTGGGAGGAGATATGCAACGTGGAACAGTCAGAGGGTGGACCGGAAGGGGAATAAAATCTGGAGTGTAAAAATAAATAATTAAAAATAATAAATATTCAAGGTCCTTAGTCATCAGGGAAATGCAAATCAAAACGACCCTGAGATTCCACCTTACAATAATCAGAATGGTTAAGATCAAAACCTCAAGTAACAGCACATGCTGGCAAGGACATGGAGAAAGAGGAACTCTCCTCCATTGCTGGTGGGATTGCAAACTGGTACAACTGCACTGGAGATCAATCTGATGATTCCTCAGAAAATTAGACTTAGTACTAACTGAGGACCCAGCTATACCACTCCTGGACATATACCCAAAGGATGCCTCACCATACCAAAAGGACATGTCCTCCACCATGTTCATAGCCACCTTATTTGTAATAGACAAAAACTGGGAAACAATCCAGAGATGTCCCTCAACCAAATAATGCATACAGAACAGGTGGTTCATTTACACAGTGGAAGACTATTCAGCTATTAAAAATGAGGACATCACAAATTTTGGAGGCAAATCGATGGAACCAGAAAATATCATCCTGAGTTAGGTAACCCAGAACCCAAATGACATGCATGGATGATGATATTAGCCAAGAGGTACAAAAATTCCTAGCTACAACTCAAAGATCATAAAAAGTTTAACAAGAAGAAAGGGCCAAGTGAGGATGCTTCAATTCCACTTACAAGATAGAAAAATAATCATCATCATCATCATCATCATCATCACCATCATCATCATCATCACAGGAGGCAGAGGAAGGGAGGGACCTGGGTGTGAGAGGGAAGGAGGAGAGGAAAAAGAGAGCAGGAGCTGGTATGAGGTGGGAAGTGGGGTGGAAAGAGTGAATCCCAGAGGGCCAGGAGAATAAGTGAAAATACAGCCTCGCCGCTTGCAAGGTTGGAGACCCTCTAGAAAATCCCAGAGACTTGGGAGGTAAGAGACTCTTGGGACTGAATGGGGGTGACCTTAGCCAAAATTGGGAGAGGCCAACAATGGGGAGAGGGAACTGGAAGAGTCCACCTCGAGTGGGGAGATGGGATTACCAACCCACAGTCAAAATTTCTGACCCATAATTCTTCCATCTAAAAGAGTTGCAGAGACAAAAATGGAAAAGAGACTGAAGGAAAGTCAGCCAGGTCCAACTTCAGATCTATCTCGTGGAGGGGCACCAAGGCCTGACACTATTACTGATGCTGTGATGTGCTTACAGACAGGAGCCTAGCATGACTGTTCTCTGAGAAGCCCTACCAGCCACTGATTTAGACAGACACAGATAGTTACACCCAACTATTGGACTGAAGTTGGGGACCCCTGTGATTGAATTAGGGGAAGGATTGAAGAAGCTGAAGGGGAGAGCAACCCCATAGGAAGACCAGCAGTCTCAATCCAGACCACAGGGAGCTCCCAGAAACTGAGCCACCAACCAGGAACGCACATGGGCTGTTCTGAGGCCCCTGACACATATATAGCAGAGGAATGCATGGTCCGGCCTCAGTGGGAGAAGATAAGCCTAATTCAGGCCCCAGGGAAGGGGGAGGTCTGATGGGGGAAACACCCGCTGGGATGCCAGGGGAAGGAGGAATTGGATGAGGAACTGTAGGAGGGCTGGTTGGGGAAAGGGCAACAGCTAGAATGTAAATAAATAAAATATGTTTTTAAAAGAAATAAAATCATGAGCAAGGGATTGTGAGTTTTAAAAGGAATGATCATGCAATCAGTTCCTATCCCTAAACTTCTTCTAGTTCATCTTCTTGCCTTTGTTTCCTCTCCCTCTGGAATCAAATTCTTTGTATCTCTCAACTTCCTGCTGCAAACTGAAAAATCTTAGTACCTGGAATCTAATAGTTTCCTTTTTAATGCTTTTAGAATTCCGTAGGTGAGTGCAATGAAATACGATCATCTAAGAGCCTTATTTCCCTTATCCAACTCAGATCCCACAGGAAAAATCTGATTCCCAACTGCATGTCCTTTTCTGTTTTTTAAAGAACACCCTGAATCCAAATAGTGTTGCCCATGTGTGAATGGATGTGGGCTCATGCTCTAGAACATGGGAAACATACCCATGGCCACACCCTAAAGAATAACTCCCAGCAGCCCAGCAGCCATCAACTGCAAATAGATATCATTAAAGGACAGGGTCTAAAGAGCTTCTACTCCTTCTACACTGGAATTTTGGCAGGTCTTTTGCAACAGTTCTCTCTCTTTCTCTCTCTCTCTCTCTCTCTCTCTCTCTCTCTCTCTCTCTCTCTGTCTCTCTCTGTCTCTCTCTCTCTCTCTCTCTCTGTCTCTCTCTCTCTCTCCTCCAATAATTTATTTTTTATTCACCTTACATCCGGATCACACAGCCTCTTTCCTCCTCTCCTCCAAGTCCCACCCTTACAAGTCCTTCCCCCGTTGCCCCTCCCTTGTCAGAAAAGAGGAAGCCCTCTTTGGGTAGCTCCCTGCCCTGTGACACATAAGCAAAGCAGGGCTAGGCACATCCTCTCCCACCAAGGCCCAATCAGGTAGTACAGGTAGTGGAAAGATGACCCAAAGGCAGGGAAGCAGAGACCAAAACAGCCCCCGCTCCACTTGTAATGGAACCCACGTGAAAACCAAGCTACCCATTTGCTATGAATGTGTAGAGGGCCCAGATCCAGCCCCTGCATGCTTCCTGGTTGGTGGCCCAGTCTCTGTGAGCTCCCGAGGGGCCAGGTTAGTGTACAATGGTTTCTTATTTAACCCTCATGGCCATTTTTCTAAACTAATGGAAAAAAGCTTTATTCTCCCACATTGGAAGTTCTGAACATTCTAAATGTGTCCCTTTTACATTTCTCATCATGAGCCTTTAATACTCTGCTCTTTCCTTATTAGTGTATTCATCTTTTATGATTTATATTCTAGTCTTTTTAAATTAAAAAAAATGAACCTTTATTAAGCAAATGCCTCATGTATTCTTCTTTTCCATATGGCATTTCTTTCTCATTTAGAGTTTTTCTATTTGTAGTTTCAATTGTCAATGGCTTCCCCTCTTGCTTCTACCAATGATTTTTATGACACAGAGAAATTAATTCAATTTTCACTTCTGGAGCTGTGATAAAATGCCCTGACACAGGAAACGTGGGGAGAAAAGAGTTTGTTCTGCTTACAATGTTTACTCTGTAAAAAAGAATTATGATGGTCTATTTTCAGGTGAGATGTTGTGATGGTTGGTTTTAATGTCAACTTGTCGCAAATTTGAATCACATGATTAGGGGGCCTCACCTGAAGAGTTCCCCTGATTGCCTTATTCAATACAGAAAAACACTCTCTTGCCATCAGGTTGAATTACCCCGTTGCTAATAATGATAATTTCTTTCCTGATATTCAAATCAACCTCTGTGGTCTTCCATTGTTGATAGAAGGCCAGCGGCTCTCCAGGAACATCCCACATTTGGGTACTAGATTGGGACTGCTGGGGCTGTTATTAAACATCTCTTTACCCTCCTTAAATGAAGTAAAAACAAGCAAAAGAAAGCTGACAAGCTGGCTTTTATGGGGTTTTACACTTTCATTAATTTGAGCTCTCCAAATCCCACTGTAATGGAAAAGCTCTATTTTTAAGATTTACTTCTTTTATTATTTTATGAGTGTTTTGTTTGCACATGTGTCTGTGCACCACATGGAGTGCCTGGTGCTCATGGAGGTAGAAGAGGACATCTGATCCCATTGGACTATAAATATAGACAATTGTAAGCAGTCATGTTGGTTCTTGGAATCAAACCCTTGCCCTCTACAAGAACAAGTTCTCTTAACCATCGAGCCATCTGTCCAGCTTTTAAAGGTTCTCTTTTGATTCAGTTCCTTTGTCACATTTCATGGAAACCAAAACCAAGTGTTAGGTACCATGTGTAGTCAGTACCCACCACATTAGTGTCTACAAAATGTTGATACTTAAGGACTCATTGGCCAAGCCAATCAAAATTGGTAGTGGTGATGGTGACGGTGGTGGTGACGGTAGTGGTGGTGGTGGTGGTGGTGTGTGTGTGTGTGTGTGTGTGTGTGTGTGTGTGTGTGTGTGAGTGTGGGTTCTAGCACATGTGAAGGCTATAACTTAATGTTGTGTGTCTCTTATTGATATCCATCTTATTTTTTGAGAGTGTCTTTCAACTAAATCTGGAGGTCACTGATATCCTACACTGACAGGCCAATGAACTCCAGGGATCTGCCTGGCTCCACCTGAATTTCCCACCATCAGTCCTGAGGTTACACTTTTTCTTTTTTTAACGTGGGTAGTGGATATCCAAATTCGAATCCTCATGGCAAGCCCACTGAATCAATATTTCACCCCACTTTCGACTTTATTTTTTTTCTTGAGTTATAAAAATTCTGGGCTTACACCTCATCATTTCTTGACTTGAGTTGCTCTCAAATAACTTTGATCTTGAATCTGTGGTCTCGGATTGAGGGAAGAGGAAGCATTGCCCTTGATAAAACTTGAGCATTTCCCTGTGATGTGGTACACTGACTGCATATGACCTTGGCTCTGAGGAGAAATTAGAGCTGTAGCCTTTCCTTGTATCTTCCAAGGTATCACCAGCATCCCATCCCAAGAAGCAAGTTCTGGCAGGCTGTATCACCAATACAAAATAGCCACTAGTCCCATGGGGCTGCTTAAATACAAAATAATTTAAACTGGCCTTAGAATATATTCATTGTAGACTCCTGTGTTTGAATTGGTGGTCCAGAATCTGGTGACAGTTTGTGGAAACCTTTAAAATGCGGTGCTTAGAAAAAAAGGGTCAGTGGAGGAAAGGTCTTTAGGTTTATAATCTTACTCTGGTTGTGACCCAAAATCTCTACTCTCAGTCATATCCTGAGGTGGAGGTAAGCTGTGCTTCATGCCACTATGATTATATATGCTGAGACATGAGCCAAAATACATTTTTCTTCCAATAATACTTCTGTCAAATATTTTGTTACAGTAAAGAGAAAAGTAACTACACACATCAGTTTCATTATGAAAGTTTTATTTTATTTGTTAATGTATGTGGATATATTTGAGTTCTTGCTTCTGTGAGTGGAGGGGTGTGTGTGTGTGTGTGTGTGTGTGTGTGTGTGTGTGTGTGTGTAAGCATGTGCACATTCACATGCACATAGTTCACATGTATGTATGCCACAGGATGCATGTGAAAGTGAGAAGAGAATTCTAGAAAATCAATTATCTCTTGCCACCTTGTAGGATCCAGGAACCAAATTCAGGCCAAGAGCATCTACCTGCTGAGCCATTTCACATGACATTTCATTATGACATTTCACTGAAGTTCTTTAGTTTACTTGCTTTATCATACTATGTACATACCACATGTTCAACCAGTGTGTGTGGCAAGTGGCTTACATAGTGGACAATGCAATATTTATATCCTTGAAGGAATGTCTGTTAGAGAATATGAGCTCCAAAATTGACCATATAATCAGTCACAAAACAGGTCTCAACAGATAAAAGGAGATTGAAATAATCCCATGCATCCTATCAGATCACCACGGACTAAAGCTGGTCTTCAACAACAATAAAAAATGACAGAAACCTCACATACATGTGGAAAGAGAATAATGTCCTACTCAATGATAACTTGGTCAAGGAATAAATAAAGAAAAAATTAAAGACTTTTTTAGAATTGAATGAAATGAAGGCACAACATAACCAAACTTATGGGACAGAAGGAAAGCAGTGTACTAAGAGGAAAACTCATAGCTCTGAGTGCCTCCAAAAAGAAACTGGAGAGGGCATACACTAGCAGCTTGACAGGACACCTAAAAACTCTAGAACATAAAGAAGCAAATACAACAAAGAGGAGTAGACAGCAGGAAATAATAAAAAACAGGGTTGAAATCAACCAAGTATAAACAGAAAGGACTATACAAAGAATCAACAAAACCAGGAACTTGTTCTTCAAGAAAATCAACAAGATAGATAAACTCTTAACCAGACTAACCAGAAGATACAGAGACAGCATCCAAATTAACAAAAGCAGAATTGAAAAGAGAGACATAACAACAGAATCTGAGGAAATTCAAAAAATCATCAGATCTTACTACAAAAATTTATACTCAACAAAACTGGAAAATCTGGATGAAATGGACAATTTTCTAGATAGATACCAGGTACCAAAGTTAAATCAGGATGAGATAAACCATCTAAACAGTCCCATAACTCCTAAAGAAATCGAAGCACATATTAAAAGTCTCCCAACAAAAAAAAGTCGAGGAATTCTATCAGACCTTCATAGAACACCTAATACCAATACTGTTCAAACTATTCCACAAAATAGAAACAAAAGGAACAATACCCAATTCCTTCTATGAAGCCAAAATTATGCTTATACCTAAAACACACAAAGACCCAACAAACAAAAAGAACTTCAGACCAATTTCCCTTATGAATATCAATGCCAAAATACTCAATAAAATTCTCACAAATGGCTGAAACCAAGAACACATTAAAATGATCATTCATCATGGTCAAGTAGGCTTCATCCCAGGATACAGGGATAGTTCAATATATGGAAATCCATCAATGTAATCTACCATATAAACAAATTCAAAGAAAAAAAAACACATGACCATCTCATTATATACTGAGAAAGCATTTGACAAAAGTCAACAACCCTTCATGTTAAAAGTCTTGGAAAGATCTGGAATTCAAGGCCCATACCTAAACATAGTAAAAGCAATATACAGTAAACCAGTAGCCAACATCAAACTAAATGGAGAGAAACTTGAAGGAATCCCACTAAAATCAGAGACTAGACAAGGCTGCCCACTCTCTCCCTACTTATTCAATGTAGTACTCGAAGTCCTAGTCAGAGCAATCAGACAACAAAAGGAGGTAAAAGGGATACAGATTGTAAAGGAAGAAGTCAAAATATCACTATTTACAGATGATATGCTAGTATACTTAAGTGACTCCAGGCATGACAGGACTCATAAATTCATAATGGCTGTGGTTGCCTGTGTGATACTGGTTCAAAATCAAGCCAGTCAGAATTCCAGCATCTTGGGAAGAGAGGCTCATAACTCCAACTCTGTCTGAAAAGCCTTAGCATTTGAAGGCTGCTGGCATGGGAAGTCAGCGCCATTCATGAAATTGGCACCTGATGAGTTGCCTATGATCTAGTGACAGACCCTACACCATTGCATCCAAAGACAGCACTGATGGGACTCAGTGTCATGGAAAGAGGACGTGAGGCTGGAAAGTGGGGTTGGTAGAGGAGGTCGAAAGGGGAGTAGAGATTACTTACATTCAAAATACATTGTATACATGCACAAAATTCTTAAAGGATTGACTTTTTAATCTATAAAAGAAAACTAATTAGGACCTGGAGAGATGGCTCAAAAGTTAAGATAGAGATCTGCTCTTCAGGACTTCGGCTCATGTCCTGGCACCCACATGGCCGCTAACAACCATCCGTAACTCCGGGGCCAGATTACTTGGCACTCTCTTCTGGCCTCCACGGGCACTCCACATGCATGGTGCACAGGCAAAGCACTCTCACGCATAAAATAAAAATAAATATTTTTAAAGAATTAAATTTAGAATATAAAGCATTAAAATGAATACCTGTACTTGGATTTCTTTCCCATATTTGAAAAAAAAATGTATGCACAAGTTGGGTTTCATTTAACTTAGAAAAAGTTATTTCGTTTAAATTAGAAAAAGTCAATTCTGTCTTCCTTTCTTGGACAAAGAAGGCACGGACTTTAAGTAAAATAATGTTTTTATGTGAGTGACTTGACAGTGTCTCCATAAATGTCCTTGTTGGAAACCTGACTTCTCAGTGAAACAGTACTGGGGATGGAGCCTGGTGGAAGGTATTTTGGAGACAAAGGTAGAGACTGATAAATAGAACCATTGCCTTACTTGTGGCTTAGTTATCAGGTTTGAACCCATCTTCCTCGTGAACGGTATCCCTCCTGCCTGACTTCTACCATTTTAGGAATCAGCACTCATCTAATTAGACAGAACTGCCTGGAATTAGACCCCCACTTCCAGAACCAGGAGCTTATATAAACTTTATTATTTTATAAATTATCCAGTCTTTGTTACTCAGTTATAAAAATGGGAAATGAAATAAAACTATTTCACTGCTTCTCTGTGTGTTTCACCAAGACTTTGATGTCCTGTGAGGCTCACTTTTGTGCAAGAAAACAACCATTTATACAATTCCCATCTTTGGTTTTTAAAGAGGCTCAGTATCCACTGAAGTACAGTCTTAGGAGTCAATGGTGGGGGAATATTAGACCCAAAAAACTAGCCTGTGGGAATTTGGTTCATTTCCATCCTTGATGTACAGTTAAGAGGATAGGAGGGCAAACAGTGCTCAACGCCTGTATCCCTCAAATAAAAGACTGGACTTTGTTTGCTTACTTCCTGAACTATGTCCTCTATTCTACTCAGCTTTAACTATTAACTTCATACAGCCTGTACTCATCTAACGGAGTCTCAATTGAGAGATTGCCTGTGTCAGATTGGCCTACTGGAATCTGAGAGAAGGGGTGTTGTGTTAGTTAGAATGAGAATGGACTCCATAGGCTCATATATTTAACTCGTGATCACCAGGAAGTAGCACTAATTGAAAAAATTAGGTGTGGTCTAGTTGGAGGAAGTGTGTCACTGGAGATGGGACACAAGCCAGGTCCAATGTCCCCCTCTATTCTGTTGCCTGCAGATCCTGATGTAGAACCCTCAGATCCTTCTCTAGTACCATGTCTGCCCTCATCACCATGGTTCCTGCAATGATGAAAATGAACTAAACCTTTGAGGGTGTAAGCAAGACCCAATTACATGCTTTTTATAAGAGTTAGCATGATTATGGTGTCCCCTGAGAGGTAGAACACTGACAAAAATAGATGTCTTATTGGTGTAGGAGGGTTCACCTCATTGTAAGCAGTACCATCTCTAGACAATTGATCCTGAACTATGTAAGAAACCAGTGTGGTATATGTCTGCCTGCCAGCCAGCCAGCCAGCCAGCCAGCTAGCAAGCAGCATCCTTCGTGTTTCCTGCTGTACTCCTTCGGCTGCAAACTGAGTTTGGTTGGAGAGAATGCTGTGTGGACTAGAAGGAGGCCTGCCTTCAAGTTCCTGTGTTAACCTCCCCCAGTGATAGAGTACGGCCTGGAGTTTGCATCATATAATTCCTTTCCCTCCGTAAGCTGCTTTTGGTCAAAGTATTTTATAGTAGCCACAGAAATGAAACTAGAACCTCTGATCTTTGGAATAATCTTGCTGATAGAAGTGTCAAATGAAACAGGGGCCTCTGGCTAGACCCACTAGTGTATGCTGACCATGATGTCAATGCCTACTGGTATGAACTTGGTGCCCTGGACCACACACTGAACTGGAATGTCCTTTTCAGAGATTGAAAAATGATAAAGGCAGTCGGTACACCTGGGTGACAAGGCCCCAAGGTTCACGTGAGTTCTTGAACGGTTTTAGTCTTGATTGTCAATTTGACCCAGTTTGGAATCATGTAGAAGGAAATGTCAATGAGCAATTGTTGAGTTGGGTGTTCCTGTGGATATGTGAGGGTTTTAATTGAGTTATTTGAGACAAGAAGAGCCACCCCAAATAGACCATACCGTTTTATGGGCTGAACCTTAAACTTGATGACATGCAAAGAGCACGCTGAACACTTGTGAGCATGCATTCATGCTCTCTGCTCTTGACTGTGGATGTGTACAGCTGCTTTCACTTTCTGACTCATTGACTTCCCTGCAATGGCGGGCTATAACCAAGAACTAAGAGAAATAAACCCCTTTGCTCTTAATTTGTTTATATCTGCGTGTATTGTCACAACAAGAAACAGAACTAAGACATCAGTGTACCATGTATATTGCCTCACGTTGCTTTGAGAAGTCACTGGTTTCTATGACTTCCCTGGAAAGAGACTGGAAACACACATTTGTTCTAGCCCACCCCAGCCCCAACCACTTGCACCTTTGTTGATTTGAAAGGCACCAGCCTTTCACCATAATAAACCATATATGAGAGAAGAATGGCTTTTCTGAGTTCTTTGAGTCTTATTAATGAATCGTTAAATCTGAAGGTTATCTTCAGGATCTCAACACAAAAGCCCACAGTAACTTTTACCACAAGAAATAGCAGGTATTTTCTTTACCTTTGCCAGCTCCAGCAAACCTTTGAGAACACACACACACACACACACACACACACACACACACACACACACACAAAATGAATTGATCTTTCTTGCTGAATTTGAAGATTTTCCTCCCCCAATTCTAAATGTTTCCTTCCCCTTTTTTTCTGACATCATCCTTCAAGCTCTCAGCATACACTCAGAGATGAATGGTGACCTTTGTAATGATGAACTCTTTTTCAACTGGACTGGACTGAAACAAGTGCCTGGGAAATTCTTGAGGCACACCTCTGCGTGTCTGAGAGATGATTACATCAGGAGAACTCTGACCTAATGAGTTGATCAGTCCCTTGGTGATTCCCTAATATAACGGCTGTATTGGAAGGAAATGAAAAGTAGGAGGATGGGTATGGCTGAAGGAAGTAGTCACAGGATGGTCTTCGGAAGCTGTATCCTGCCCTGGTCACTTCCCATTTCTCCTGTCTCAGCTTACTGCTCTCTTCTACTGTGCCTTTCCACTATGGTGAACATTATATATGGCAAAAATAAATCTTCCTTCCCTTACGTTGTTCTTGTATTTGGAGCACACAAATGCAACAGTGATGAATACACATTGGATACCTTTCATTCCTTCTCTTTTATCTCAGCAGTCCCCAGAGAACCCACACAGAACATGTATGTGCAGCCCACAGTCAGTTGTGCAACAGATTGTCCCCAGGACTCCCCTCCCAGCCCCTTCCCTCCGCCCTGGACAGAGAGCTAGAAGCTTCTCACATGACACTCTCATTACCTCCCCGACCCCTTGATGCCCCCTTTTCTTGTGCCATGAGTGACTTATAGGGTTTCCCCAGGCTGGGTAGAGTCAGCTCAGCCTCCTGCAGCTCCAGCTCCCGTTGGGACAAATGCTCAATGACAGCTGCTCCAATTGAGTCCCCAAGTACATTGGTCATCGTACGAAGTCGATCACTGGTGGAAGATAGATAGATTAATGGGTTGGGGCATGAAAAGCTCCTTTAAGAACCAAGCATAGACTAGGAATGCTTCCAGTCAAATCTATAACCACATGACTTTGAGCAGGTCCAACTCTTTCTCAGTTTTCCTTCCTAACAATATCCTTGAAATCCTCAGATCTATTCTCTGATATGTGACTCTTGCTTACAAATATACTAACTTAGAGGTGGTTAGATATGAGAGTCTGATATAGACTGTTAGACATTAGGATCTGAGAGAGAGTCTTGGGCATGAGTGTCTGATGCAGACTGTTATAATTGAATGTTTGATATAGATACATCCTGTGTAGGATGGGCTGGAGACTGTCCATATGGAATTTTAGTCCTTCTGTACAAATGGGCCTTTTCTTGCTTACGACTCCCATATGGGGATCAACATTTTATGTGAATAGCATGTTATAAAAAAAGAAACGAGAGAGAGAAGAAATGGTAAAGGGACAAAGTAATGCAGAAAAAGGAAGAAAACAGGAAAAGAAAGAAGAAAGAGGAAAATTGAGGATGAGAAAAGGACAGAGGGAGGAGGAGAAAAGGAAAGAAAGGGAAGGAAGGAAGGAGAGAGCAGGAGAGGAAGGGAAGGGATAGTGATTAGAAAGGGGCTTCTCCATGCTGAACTATTTGCTACTGATAGATTGTGTGAAAGAAGTCTTGTCTTCAGGTGTGCACCCTCTCATGAACCTACTAAGCTCCGTGGCATAGTCTCAAAATCAAGACACACAAATGTCTTGGTTCCAACTCAGTGGGTCACAAAGAAAAATGCGAGTGTGGGAAGGAGAGTTGTAGGGAAGAAGGTTGACAGGGGTGAAAAGGAATTAAGAGAGAATAGGAGGGAGGATTTCACACATGTATGAAGTTGTCAAAGAACAAGTCTAATTAGTGAAAAAGAACAGAAGGAAGGAAGGGAGGAGAGAAGAGAGAGAAAATGTGTCTGGTCATAGCATTCAGATTGTAAATCCACCAAAATTCTTTTGTCCATCACCACGGATGATTTTATAAGCCAAAATTCTTCACTATTTAATGCAACAGGTAACCTGTATTTTCTTCTCACTTCTAAAATTCTTCAGAATTAGCATTTTCACTAAGGAAAAATGTTTTAAAATTTTTGAGTTCAAAAAATATGTTTAAACACCTTTGTGTGCTTTCTATAAGCAACAGGCTGAAGAGAAGTTGTCTGGCTCTTGGACAGAGACCTTCTATTCTGAATCCTCATCACTCCAGGTTCCAGTCTAGAGGCCATCACTAGAAGACCATCCCAATGCCTCCCTCACCCTCTAACACCCTACAACTCTGTCCTTGCAAAATCCCTTAGGAAAAAAAATTATGAGAAGAGATGGGCCCAGGGTTAAAGACAAAGCAAACTCACAGGAACCAATCCACAGCTATGATCAATGTGATGTCCTCTGTGGGCAGGCCGACGGACGTGAGCACAATCACCATGGTAACCAGTCCTGCTTGGGGGATGCCAGCTGCTCCTACGCTGGCAGCTGTGGCTGTGATGCTGTAAATGGGAAAAGAGTCCAGAATCCAGGAGGAAAGAAAGAACAGAAGGTTGGAAAATCAGGAAGGAAAGAGCATCTTAAATTCCCAAGCTAACACAGAAAGAAAAGCACTATCTGATCTCACTTTTGATGTGAAACTAAATTTAAAAATTTGAAAGTGTGATGCTGGACAGACTGGCTTGGAGATGGAAAACATCTGTCAAAGGGTCAAGATGTCTAGATAGCAGATGAATGAGCTCTGGGATGAATGTACATCACGGAGAGTGTGGCTAATGATGCTGTGTTTAAGTCTATTCTCACCATCAGAAAGGAGAAAGAGAAGAAAAGGAGGGGACAACAGAGGGACAGACAAGAGAGGAGAGGAGGGATAAAAAGGCAAGGAAAGGAAAGAGAGAGAGAAGAGAGAGCCAGAAGGAGGGGGAAAGAAGGGAGATGAGAAAAAGAGAGGACATCAGGATTAGAAGGGAAGGTGGTAAAGGACAGGAAGAAAGGAGTAAGGGAAAGAGTTAAAAAGAAGGGAGAAGAAGATACAGTGAGAGGGGAGGAGAGAAGACACAGGCAGCAGAGGGGGAGGGAAGAGGGGAGGACAGAAGAAAACTATAGGGGGAGATAAATGTAGTAATCAATCTGACTGTGACGATCATTTTACAGAGTGCACATTCAGCAAATAATCATGAAATACACCTTACATATATTCAACTTTTGTCAGCTATCATGCAGGAAAGCTGTGGCTGGAAAAGACCGTAGCAATTTTTAAGTAGTCAGAGACAGCTTACCACACTGAAGGTAAGAACATTCTGGCCCATCTTAGGTTTTGAGCCTATTTCTTTCTTGATGTTTTTTAAGTTATTTGTTTTCTTAATTTCGTATGTATGAATGTTTGCCTGCATATATGGTGTGTACCGTATGTGTACCTGATGCCTATGAAGGCCATAAAAGAGCACTGGTCCCCTGGAACTGGAGTGATAAGCAGTTGTAAGATTTTAAGTAATGGAAGCAGCGGGAATCAAACCCAGGTCCTCTGCAAGAGCAGAAAGTGCTCTGAGCCATCTCTCTAGCCATCAAATAATTTTTTGAAATAAAATAAAAAGCTAAGGGTACATCTGAGGGGTAGAGCACCTGTCTAGCATATACTAATCCTGGTTTCCATTTCTAATCCTGAAAGTTAAAGTAGGATCTAATGGGTCAAGGGTGGCCTATGTTAAAACTCCAATATCAGGTCTGGCCACCTCTCTGCCCATCTTCCCTGCAATACCAGAAACATACAGACAGGAACCTGGCACAACTGTCTCTTAAGAGGCTTCATCCACCAACAGATGCAAACAGATGTGGAGACCTACGGCCAAACATCAGGCAGAGCACAGGAAGTCTTGAGGAAGAGTGGGGGATAGAACTGAGCAAGCCAGAGGGGTCCAGGGAACCATAGGAAGATCTACAGAGTCAACTAACCTGGGCCCATGGGTGCTCACAGAGACTGAACCACTATCCAAGAAGCATGCAGGCCCTGCATGTAAGTCCCCTCACCCATTTGTAGCAAATGTGCAGCTTGTTTGTCAAGTGGATCCTCTAATAATTGGAGTGAGGGCTGTCTCTGACTCTGTTGCTTGCTACTGTATTCCCTTCCCCTCCCTGAACTGCCTGGTTGGGCCTCAAAGGGAGAATATGTGTTTACTCCAGCTGGGACTGGATATCCCAGGGTGGGATGGCACCCAATGAGGCTTCCCTTCTCTGAGGAGAAAGAGAGGTGGTAATAAGGGGAAGGGTTTATGAGGCTGCGACTGGGGTGAAAAGTGAATTTTAAAAGTGGATTATTGAAGAAAAAATCCAACATCAACTCTAATTGCCCAGCAAGATGTGGTATGTATTGTAAAGGCCACTAAACTCACCAGAAAAGGGAACTGTGCTGTCCAGGTGCCAGCTCTCTTCCCAGTAGTTTAGGAAAGCTTTTTCTAGATTCTATAGCCATACACATAGGACAAGGGGAGATGATTACCCCAGAGGATGCTTTATCAGAATGGTTTTGAGCATGTCCTCAGACTGGATTCAATAATGGACTTTAGGGTGAGAACAGCCCATTCCTGAGCTTTACCCCTGGCACATGAACTCAGAGCCTCTCCGCCATCATTGGAAGAATGACAGACAACTCTCCCTTCTCATTGTGAGCAGGAGCGAGCCCAGGTCAGTGCCTATCCAGGCTTCATTTCTGTGACTGAGATAAAAAAAAATATGCCAAAAAGAAACTAACTCCAGATTCTGCCAAGTTGACAATTAAAACAAACCACCACTGTACCACATCAGTGACCTAGGAAAAGATGAAGTATAGGGACTTGAGAGGTGGTTCAGAGGGTAACAACATTATGCTGCCAAACCTGACAACCTGAGTTCAATCCCCAGGTCCATATAATAAAAATAAATAAATAAATCATTTAAAAAAAAACCTGAATCCCATGTGATCCTCTAATTTCTACATAAGCACTGAGGCACACATACATACGTAAAAATACATGTCTTTTAAATTCTTTAAAATCAAGTTGCTGGAGAGATGGCTCGGCAGTTAAGAGCACTTACTGCTCTAGCAGAGGACCCAAGCTCTATTCCTAAAACTCACCTCCAGCAGTCACCTGCAACTCCACTGACAAAGAACTTGAAGCCCTCTTCTCACCGTGGAAAGCACCTTCACACATGTAGCAGGCATGGACTCACATGGGCACACATACGTACACCCAGAGCAGGAAAACACTCTTAAAAATACTAAATGTGATTTCTACTGAACATGGATCACACTCACACCCTTATAAAGTCAAAAACATCATCTAATTCACAGGGACCGTGGCACACGCTCACGGTCCCGGCAACTCAGAATCCCAGGCCAGCCAGCTCAAGAAAGAAGTGGGGAGGACAGAAAGAGAGGAAAAGATAGAAAGGAGGGAGGGAGGAGAAGGAAAAAGGAAAGGAAGGGAAAGATAGAAAAAGGGGAAAAGAAGGAGGGAAAGATCATATGATGGTATCTTAAGTTAAGATGTGACAATTATATAAATTTCCAACAAAGAAAATATTTTTCCTTCACAGAGTTTGCATTTCCATTCTTGCGTGATAGGCAAATAGTAAACAACATGAGTGGAAAAAAAATCAGCCTAGAATCAGATGGTATTGAACATCCTGATCCTTTCTCTAAAATAGTAGGGGCCAGAAATGTTTCCCAGGTTACTTTCTTATTTCAGATTTTGGGATATGTGCATATACATAATTATATAACTTAGAAATGAGATGCAACTATAAACAGGAAATTTGTACACACAGCCTCTGTCCTTCCCAGCTACTAACATCATCGTCTCACCTGATTGTGGTGATCTGACCAAGGTTCAGCTCATAGTTGTTGACTTGAGCAATAAAGATGGCTGCCAAGGCCTCATAGAGCGCGGTGCCATCCATGTTGACGGTGGCCCCCACAGGCAACACGAATCTGGTGATGCGGCGGTCCACACCCAGGCCCTCCTCCAGGCATCGGAAAGTGATAGGCAGAGTTGCAGAGCTGAGGGAAGAGAGCTCTGGAGGCTGAGAATAGGGAATCCAAGGATGGGGCAGGGGCAATGGCAGCAATGGGCCAAAGGAGGGCTCCCTTCTAGCACATGGAGAGCAGGTTGGAATTTGAGCAGGGAGTGGAAACAGCAGGTTGGAATTTGAGCAGGGAGGGATGGTCGGGCATGGGAAGTAGGACTCCTATGCAGAGAACTCATTGTGGGGATTCCCCAAAAGAGATGTCTCTTGGCCCATTCACATCAATGGTTTATGATACGAGTCCCACCCAGACTGTGTAAAAGGGATGGGTAACTTTGTCAACTTGGCAAGCAGGAATTGCCTGGGAAGAGAGTCACCAAGGCTTACGATAAGCGGTTATCCTATAGGAATTGTTTTTGGGAGATGGACTTAACTAATTGATACAAGAAGACCCAGCCCACAGTAGGGGATACCATTGCCTAGGTAGGGGGTACTGATGTGGAGAAGTCAAGCTAAGCATAAGTAAGCAGTAGGCAGGCATGCATTTACTCTGTTCCTGGGTGTGGCGTGACTAGCTACTTCAAGTTCCTGCTTTGATTTCCCCACAGTGATGGGTCGTAACAGGGAATTGTAAGCCAAATAAATCCCTCCCCACCTCTACTAAGTTGCCCTTTGCCGAGGTATTTTTAACACAGCAACAGAAATGAAACTAGAGCAGTAAAGGACAGAGTGTGTCTGCACAGAGAGCAACCATCTAGAGGAGGCCGCGGTCTCCCCTCAACCACTTCGCAGAGAGCACTCCCATCAACTGGTGACTTCAACGGAAAGAGCAGGAACTTCATTTGGAATCATCTGGTCTGCAAGAACTGGGCCCTGTGTAGTCAGCTTTGTGTCATGAAACTTGAAGCTTGGATTCACGGTCTTTGGCCTTAGAGGCAGACAGTGCCTACAGGGAAGCACCCAATGCTACTTCAACCTTTCCCAAGCATCAGCAACAGCATAGGCTGAATAGCTTCATAGTGATCAGATGGGTTTAATTGTGGGTATTGTATTATCAATCCTATTTAGTCGCAGATCAAAATTCAAATACATTCTCTATCACCACGAGCATAATAAGATATTTCTTTTGTTTGGCTCTTGGGATACTTTCTTAAACTGATCTGAATTTGAATTTGATGAGAGATTAAGGAGGATCACTTTATCAACCTTCTAAAAGCGCAAACAGAAGAAAGCTAAGACTCTGAACTGATGGTACTCGCAGAGTAAACTCTTGATGCTTGGGAAAGGTATGTCCAAAGTAAAATCCTTAATCCAGAACTGTCACCTGGATCTCTTCCCTATAAACTAGAGAAACAAGAAAAGAGTCAAGGAAGTCAAGAGAATCACCACAGGGTAAACACTATATCCTCAAATACAGGCCACCTGCAGGAAGTTTCAAGAGCCCCCCTCCCCCATTCTACTGTACAACCAGGAGAGATGTTTGGGCGGGTGGAGAGAAGGATACCTAAACGAAACCAATGAAAGACAAAGAATGGACCCAGGGAGAGTGCAGGGAAAGGCCATACCTGGAAGAGGTACCCATGGCTGTGATGAGTGCCTGTAGTATACCACCGATGAAGGGAAAGGGGTTCCGATGTGTGACAAGGAAGTAGATGAGGGGTAACACACCACCAGCATGAAGGAATAAGCCGACAATGACAGTCAGTGTGTACATGCCCAGCTGACCTCCAAGGACAGCCATGTCTTCCATTTCCAGAATCTTTCCAGCAATCAGGAACAGGATGCCCACTGGTGCATACCTGGGCAAGGCACATATTTATTAGGGTGATATTCTTTTCTTTTAATTTTTATTGGATATTCTTTTATTTATTTACATTTCAAATGTCATCCCCCTTCCCATCCATAAACCCCCATTCCATTCCCCCTCACTCTTCTTCTATAAAGGTGTTCCCCCACACCCTCCCTGCCTCACCACCCTGACATTCCCTTACACTAGGGGGGTCGAGCTTTGGCAGGACCAAAGGCTTCTCCTCCCGTTGACACCCACAAGACTATCCTCTGCTACATATGCAGCTGGAGCCATGGATCTGTCCATGTGAACTCTTTGGATGGTGGTTTAGACCCTGGGAGCTCTGGTTCATTGGCATTGTTGCTCTTATGCACTTGTAAACCCCTTCAGCTCCTTCAGTCATTTCTCTAAGTCCTCCAATGGGGACCCTGTTCAATAGTTGGCTGCCAGCATCCACCTCTGTATTTGTCATGCTCTGGCAGAACCTCTCAGGAAACAGCAATATCAGGATCCTGTCAGCATGCACTTCTTGGCGTCAGCAAGATTGTCTGGGTTTGGTGGTTGTATGTGTACGGGCTGGATTCTTAGGTGGGGCAGGCTCTAGATGGCCATTCCTTCAGTCTCTGCTCCAAACTTTGTCTCATATTTCTTCATATTAATATTTTTGTTCCCCTCTCTAAAAAGGACTGAAGCATCCGCACTTTGGTCATCCTTCTTGAACTTCATGTGGTCTGTGGCTTGTATCATTGAGTAATCTGAGCTTTTGGGCTAATATCCACTTATCGGTGAGTGCATACCATGTGTGATTTTTGTGATTGGGTTACCTGACTCAGGATGATATTTTCTTTTTTTAACATTTATTTATTATGTATATATAAATCATACAGCTTTCTGCCTGCATGTATGCGCCTGCAGGCCAGAAGAGGGCACCAGACCTGATTATAGATGGTTGTAAGCCACCGTGTGGTTGCTGGGAATTTAACTCAGGACCTCTGGAAGAGCAGACAGTGCTCTTAACTACTGAGCCATCTCTCCAGCCCCCAGGATGATATTTTCTAGTACCATCCATTTGCCTATGAATTTCATGAAGTTGTTGTTTTTGATGGCTGAGTAGTATTCCATTGTGTAGATGTACCACCTTTTCTGTATCCATTCTTCTGTTGAGGGATATCTGGGTTCTTTCCAGCTTCTGGCTATTATAAATAAGGCTGCTATGAAGATAGTGGAGCATGTGTTCATGTTGTATGTTGGAGCATCTTTTGGGTACATACCCAGGAGTGATATAGCTGGGTCCTCAGGTACTACTATGTCCAATTTTTCTGAGGAACCTCCAGACTGGTCTAGAGCTGGCATTCCCAAGGCTTTACTCATATATTGTTTTGGAGCCAGACAGTTCCTATCATGAAGTCCCCAACTCCACCCAACCTTTCCCAAGCATCAAAACCAGCACTGGGCCACTGAGGAAATGGCCCTATGATTGTGAGTACTGGCTGTTCAGTGATGAAGAGCTGGTTTCAGAAACCATCCAACACACTAGGCAAATCAAAAACACCTCTAACTCCAATTCCAAGGGATCTGGAACCTCTTTCTGGCTTCTGTGGGTACCCATGGACACATCTGCACATCCACATTCACATCCAGACACACATATAAATTAAATGAAATATTTTTAAATAGCACTGATGTTAGGGTTTGGTTTCAAACCATTGTCCCCAAAGGCTCACATGTTGAAGGCTTGGTGCCTACTGGGACCAGTGGTCTGAGGTGGGACCTGTGGAAGCCAACTGTTCATGAGAATTCCAAACTATGCTACAAGTTATCCATTGATGGATTCATAGCTGAAGGAGTTATTGGGAATAAATTATAGGAAGAGCCTAGTTAAAGAAAACAGGTCACTGCAGGGGGATTGCCCTTGAAGAATGTCTTTTCCCTAGTCCCTCACTGTCCCCCACCCCTTCTTCCTAGAAGTTAACAGCTTCATTGGCTGTATTCATTCACCATCGTAGCCCCGAAGCAATGGAACCAACCAATCATGCACTAAGACCTGAATAACTGTGAGGCAAACTAAACCTTTCCTCCTTTAAATTGGTCTTCTTGGGTATTTTGTTATAGCAACAGAAAGTTAACTGATACAAGTGGATTCCATGAATGTATCTGCCTCCCCCTGGTCACCCCACTGCTCATCTGATTAGCAGAAAAGCTCCTACGGTGCCAAAGCATACAAACTTTGGAGTCCTTCCCTCATTGAATACTCTTCCAGCTCAACTCTTGATGATTATTGCCTTCAGAATCTCACCCTTAGTCCTTATTAAGACTGATGGTTTGACTGAAAATGGCCCCCATATCTAGGAGGAAGCAGCACTATTAGCTGGTGTGTCTTTGTTGGAATAGGTATGATCTCGTTTGGTGGAAGTATGTCACTGGGGGGTGGGGCAGCTTTGAGGTTTCAGGAGCTCAAACCAGGTCCAGTGTGTTTCTCTCTTCCCGATGCCTACAGATTCAGTGTAGAATTCCTGGCTCCTTCTCCAGCGCCATGTCTGATTGTACACTGCCATGCTTCCTGCCATATAATAGACTAAACCTCTGAAGTGTAAGCCAGCCCCAATCAAATGTTTCCCTTTATAGGAGTTGCCATGTTCGTGATATCTCTTCACACCAATAGAAACCCTAAGACACTAAGACATCTCCTATCTCTGGCCTTCAGAACTTCCACAAATTGTTGCCTGTGCTAGTTAATTTGAACTTTCAACTAGACGCACCCTGAAATCAACCAAGAATAGTTTCTGTGAGGAACAGTCAAGATCAAGTTGGCCTGTGGACATGTCTGTGCAGGAGAGTCTTGACTGCTAATTGATACAGGAACATCCGGACCATTATGGGAAGCACTGTTTAATGGACTTGGCCCCAGACTACATAAGACTAGAGGAAGCTGGCTGAGTACTAATCAAGCAAACAAGCAAGCAGTTAGGGACTCGTGTGTGTATTCTCTCTACTCGGGACTGTGATGTGATGTGTTAAGCGCCTGCCTTGCCTTCTCCACAATAATGACTGTAGCCTTTCCAGGTTATAGGAAGCAAATAATCCCTTTGCTGCTTTTTGTCGGAATTTTATCACAGCAACCAAAATGAATCTAGAATGCTCATCGTCCAAACACTCTGGCTTTCTCAAGCTTTGCCTGTTCTCTTCCTTGTGCATGATTTCTACCTCTCCTCTTCATGTCCAGTTAGGCTCTCCCTCCCCTTTCAAGGCCAGCCGTCTGCCTCACTCCTCATCTTCCCAGACAGTAGCCACTGCGGATGCCTCCACTCACCGCTGACTGCTTCATCCCCTAACACTTCACTGATGGAGCTTTACTACATCACCTTCTGCCTCGTGTTAAATACATCAGTTTCCTCCTAGATCTTACAAACTTCTTCAACATAAAGTATGAATTCAGTGTATCTCCGGGTTTCAAGCCTGGGGAGATGTCTGTTAGATAAATGGTCTAGTTAAGGAGTGAATTTTTTTAATTAAATCTCCAATCACGGGTTTAGGGAGATAACTCAGTGGTTCAAATGCTTATCATGCAAGCATGAGGACCAGAGTTTGAATCTTCCAAAGCCCACGTGTGCTGGGCAGGCATGCAGCAAGCCTGTAACTCCAGCCTCAGAAGGAGAAGTTGGGGGACCCCTAAAAGCAATCTGGTTAGACAACTGAGCCAGTTCCTTGGCTTCTGAGTCTGATTGGAAGAACCTTCCATAAATGAGTAAGGTGAGGGCACTTTGGAGAATGATTTCCAACATCATCCTTGAACCACCACACACAACCACACCCCCAGTCATGCAGAAATAACATACATACACATGCCCATCCCACCATACCCAAATGTAGAAAGGAAAATAAGAAAACATGGCACAAGGAGGTATGCAAGTGAATAGATAAATGGAA